>NW_027039994.1:35000-77500 GCF_034236695.1 Oncorhynchus nerka
GTTCTGGACCCATGTGTTATTATATCTCCATTAGTGGGTTGTTAGTTCTAGACCCATGTGTTATTATATCTCCATTAGTGGGTTGTTAGTTCTAGACCCATGTGTTATTATATCTCCATTAGTGGGTTGTTAGTTCTGGACCCATGTGTTATTATATCTCCATTAGTGGGTTGTTAGTTCTAGACCCATGTGTTATTATATCTCCATTAGTGGGTTGTTAGTTCTAGACCCATGTGTTATTATATCTCCATTAGTGGGTTGTTAGTTCTAGACCCATGTGTTATTATATCTCCATTAGTGGGTTGTTAGTTCTAGACCCATGTGTTATTATATCTCCATTAGTGGGTTGTTAGTTCTGGACCCATGTGTTATTATATCTCCATTAGTGGGTTGTTAGTTCTAGACCCATGTGTTATTATATCTCCATTAGTGGGTTGTTAGTTCTAGACCCATGTGTTATTATATCTCCATTAGTGGGTTGTTAGTTCTAGACCCATGTGTTATTATATCTCCATTAGTGGGTTGTTAGTTCTAGACCCATGTGTTATTATATCTCCATAGGTGGGTTGTTAGTTCTAGACCCATGTGTTATTATATCTCCATTAGTGGGTTGTTAGTTCTAGACCCATATGTTATTATATCTCCATTAGTGGGTTGTTAGTTCTAGACCCATGTGTTATTATATCTCCATAGGTGGGTTGTTAGTTCTAGACCCATGTGTTATTATATCTCCATTAGTGGGTTGTTAGTTCTAGACCCATGTGTTATTATATCTCCATTAGTGGGTTGTTAGTTCTAGACCCATGTGTTATTATATCTCCATTAGTGGGTTGTTAGTTCTAGACCCATGTGTTATTATATCTCCATAGGTGGGTTGTTAGTTCTGGACCCATGTTATTATATCTCCATTAGTGGGTTGTTAGTTCTAGACCCATGTGTTATTATATCTCCATTAGTGGGTTGTTAGTTCTAGACCCATGTGTTATTATATCTCCATTAGTGGGTTGTTAGTTCTAGACCCATGTGTTATTATATCTCCATTAGTGGGTTGTTGGTTCTGGACCCATGTGTTATTATATCTCTATTAGTGCGTTGTTGGTTCTGGACCCATGTTATTATATCTCCATTAGTGGGTTGTTGGTTCTGGACCCATGTGTTATTATATCTCCATTAGTGGGTTGTTAGTTCTGGACCCATGTGTTATTATATCTCCATTAGTGCGTTGTTAGTTCTGGACCCATGTTATTATATCTCCATTAGTGGGTTGTTAGTTCTGGACCCATGTGTTATTATATCTCCATAGGTGGGTTGTTAGTTCTAGACCCATGTGTTATTATATCTCCATTAGTGGGTTGTTAGTTCTGGACCCATGTTATTATATCTCTATTGATTTTCCGATATGTTTTTCCATATGATTCTCAGTGAGCACAGGGATACAACAAACAAACAACCAACACACACACACACACACCCACACATGGTTATCGGTCTGTGTGTGTGATCTGTTACCTGAGGTTCTGTGGTTATCGGTCTGTGTGTGTTGTGTTACCTGAGGTTCCGTGGTTATCGGTGTGTGTGTGTGTGTTGTGTTACCTGAGGTTCTGTGGTTATCGGTCGGTGTGTGTGTGTTGTGTTACCTGAGGTTCCGTGGTTATCGGTGTGTGTGTGTTGTGTTACCTGAGGTTCCGTGGTTATCGGTGTGTGTGTGTGTGTGTGTGTGTGTGTGTGTGTGTGTGTGTGTGTGTGTGTTGTGTTACCTGAGGTTCCGTGGTTATCGGTCGGTCTGTGTGTGTGTGTGTGTGTGTGTGTGTGTATGGGTTGTGTTACCTGAGGTTCCGTGGTTATCGGTCTGTGTGTGTGTGTGTGTGTGTGTGTGTGTGTGTGCCCCCTCTTCACTCCGGATGTTTGTTTCAATACTTTTGTTTCTACTCTGTTCTGTGTGAATGTTTGATGACTGTCTGGCTCAGGGGCTTGGACTAACACACACACACACACACACACACACACACACACACACATACACACTGGGAGGTGTATAGACTACAGCAGGTCTCCTCATCAGTCCAAGGCTGAACAACGTGTCTCCCCTGCAGCAGCGTCCTCCAGCCAACTCATGTCTCTGGATGTTCATTATGTTGTGTATGAGTCTTATTGAAACACACACATACAGGCACACACACACACACACACACACACACACACACACACACACCAGGTGTGAGCACCTGCTCAGGCATGCACCCTTATTCCAAATGACTAAATAAATCACGAGTTTCTTGAAAGGACAGCAGGTTTTTTCCCAAACAGTAGAATTTGTTGCTGTGAGCGTCCTGGTTTGTGGTGTTGTTTGTAATTATTGATGACTGGGGGGCGGGGGGGGGGGGGGGGGGTTCATACAGGCATCATTCTTTTGTCACCATTTTAAATATGAAAAGGTCTTACGTTTACACCATTTTAAATATGAAAAGGTCTTACGTTTGCAGAAGCTTTTTCTCAAATTCAGCATTTTGGAAAAGTAGTTATTGAAATGGCTGACATTTTAACAGAATGAGGAAACTATAACTTAGAGACCTCAACAGTTCATTAGAGTGACAATTACATGATATAAAACCTCTTCCTCTCTGACTAGAACCAACAGTTACATGATATAAAACCTCTTCCTCTCTGACTAGAACCAACAGTTACATGATATAAACCTCTTCTCTCTGACTAGAACCAACAGTTACATGATATAAAACCTCTTCCTCTCTGACTAGAACCAACAGTTACATGATATAAAACCTCTTCTCTCTGACTAGAACCAACAGTTACATGATATAAAACCTCTTCTCTCTTCTTCTCTGACTAGAACCACCAGTTACATGATATAAAACCTCTTCTCTCTTCCTCTCTGACTAGAACCAACAGTTACATGATATAAAACCTCTTCCTCTCTGACTAGAACCAACAGTTACATGATATAAAACCTCTTCCTCTCTGACTAGAACCAACAGTTACATGATATAAAACCTCTTCCTCTCTGACTAGAACCAACAGTTACATGATATAAAACCTCTTCTC
The DNA here is from genome assembly GCF_034236695.1 of Oncorhynchus nerka. Taxonomy (NCBI): domain Eukaryota; kingdom Metazoa; phylum Chordata; class Actinopteri; order Salmoniformes; family Salmonidae; genus Oncorhynchus; species Oncorhynchus nerka. The sequence goes on from NW_027039994.1 coordinate 38,061, forward strand.
TCTTCCTCTCTGACTAGAACCAACAGTTACATGATATAAACCTCTTCTCTCTGACTAGAACCAACAGTTACATGATATAAAACCTCTTCTCTCTGACTAGAACCACCAGTTACATGATATAAAACCTCTTCTCTCTGACTAGAACCACCAGTTACATGATATAAAACCTCTTCTCTCTTCCTCTCTGACTAGAACCAACAGTTACATGATATAAAACCTCTTCTCTCTGACTAGAACCACCAGTTACATGATATAAAACCTCTTCTCTCTGACTAGAACCACCAGTTACATGATATAAAACCTCTTCTCTCTGACTAGAACCACCAGTTACATGATATAAAACCTCTTCTCTCTGACTAGAACCAACAGTTACATGATATAAAACCTCTTCCTCTCTGACTAGAACCAACAGTTACATGATATAAAACCTCTTCTCTCTTCATCTCTGACTAGAACCAACAGTTACATGATATAAAACCTCTTCTCTCTTCATCTCTGACTAGAACCAACAGTTACATGATATAAAACCTCTTCTCTCTGACTAGAACCAACAGTTACATGATATAAACCTCTTCTCTCTTCCTCTCTGACTAGAACCAGCAGTTACATGATATGAAACCTCTTCTCTCTTCTCTCTGACTAGAACCAACAGTTACATGATATAAAACCTCTTCTCTCTTCCTCTCTGACTAGAACCAACAGTTACATGATATAAAACCTCTTCTCTCTTCCTCTCTGACTAGAACCAACAGTTACATGATATAAAACCTCTTCCTCTCTGACTAGAACCAACAGTTACATGATATAAAACCTCTTCCTCTCTGACTAGAACCAACAGTTACATGATATAAACCTCTTCTCTCTTCCTCTCTGACTAGAACCAACAGTTACATGATATAAAACCTCTTCCTCTCTGACTAGAACCAACAGTTACATGATATAAACCTCTTCTCTCTGACTAGAACCAACAGTTACATGATATAAACCTCTTCTCTCTTCCTCTCTGACTAGAACCAACAGTTACATGATATAAAACCTCTTCCTCTCTGACTAGAACCAACAGTTACATGATATAAACCTCTTCTCTCTGACTAGAACCAACAGTTACATGATATAAAACCTCTTCCTCTCTGACTAGAACCAACAGTTACATGATATAAACCTCTTCTCTCTGACTAGAACCAACAGTTACATGATATAAAACCTCTTCTCTCTGACTAGAACCACCAGTTACATAATATAAAACCTCTTCTCTCTGACTAGAACCAACAGTTACATGATATAAACCTCTTCTCTCTTCCTCTCTGACTAGAACCAACAGTTACATGATATAAAACCTCTTCTCTCTTCCTCTCTGACTAGAACCACCAGTTACATGATATAAAACCTCTTCTCTCTGACTAGAACCAACAGTTACATGATATAAACCTCTTCTCTCTTCCTCTCTGACTAGAACCAACAGTTACATGATATAAAACCTCTTCTCTCTTCCTCTCTGACTAGAACCAACAGTTACATGATATAAAACCTCTTCTCTCTGACTAGAACCAGCAGCAACACAATCAACAGGAGTCATGTTCAGGACTGTAACAGGAGTCATGTTCAGGACTGTAACAGGAGTCATGTTCAGGACTGCAACACAATCAACAGGAGTCATGTTCAGGACTGCAACACAATCAACAGGAGTCATGTTCAGGACTGCAACACAATCAACAGGAGTCATGTTCAGGACTGCAACACAATCAACAGGAGTCATGTTCAGGACTGCAACACAATCAACAGGAGTCATGTTCAGGACTGCAACACAATCAACAGGAGTCATGTTCAGGACTGCAACACAATCAACAGGAGTCATGTTCAGGACTGCAACACAATCAACAGGAGTCATGTTCAGGACTGTAACAGGAGTCATGTTCAGGACTGCAACACAATCAACAGGAGTCATGTTCAGGACTGCAACACAATCAACAGGAGTCATGTTCAGGACTGTAAACACAATCAACAGGAGTCATGTTCAGGACTGCAACACAATCAACAGGAGTCATGTTCAGGACTGCAACACAATCAACAGGATTCCTAGCCGTATATGTTTACCGGTATGAACCCAAAGCCACGGCCACGTAGCCTGGTCCCAGTTGTGTTTGTGTGTTGTGTAGCCTACTGATCTGGTACCAGGCTAACGGGCACAGTGGGTTCAACGATAGGTTCAACTGCCTTCTCTGCACACACGTTGGCCACGTTTCTGTTGGAGAAATGGGAAGATAAACACACCTCTACCTGCAGATTCACCTCTGGCTATGTCTAAATGATTCATTCTACAAGGTTGTCAGATAATGTAGTTTTCTAGGTTCTTCTGCCGCCTCAAGGCAGAAAACAGACAAACGAGACACAGGGAGCAAATTAGAAACAGAAAAAAATATCCAGGTAGTTTTAAGTTTTCTGTTCTAGTTTGTTTAGAGAGTCAAGAAAGTTTTCTGTTGCTAGAAACCAAAGTAATTGATAATGGATGTCATGTTCGGTGTTTCTAACGAACCCACACTCTGGCGTTGTGAACGTTGTCCGTCTTTCAATCTCCTCCCTTTGTCAATATTTCATCTGTGTTGTTATCGACAACCAGGCATCATTCGTCTGGAAACAACTACAGGCTAACTTTACTTTTCCCTCCTCGTCTCAAGTGTCAAGGGTATGTCTGAGGTGATTTGTTGCATGTATCCCATCCAATCATTACCGCATCTCTACTCAGATTACATCCACACAACCGTAGAGACCTATCCCTGAGAGACCTATCCCTGAGAGACCTTTCCATGAGAGACCTATCCCTGAGAGACCTATCCCTGAGAGACCTATCCCTGAGAGACCTATCCCGTAGAGACCTATCCCTGAGAGACCTATCCCTGAGAGACCTATCCCCGAGAGACCTATCCCGTAGAGACCTATCCCCGAGAGACCTATCCCCGAGAGACCTATCCCGTAGAGACCTATCCCTGAGAGACCTATCCCGTAGAGACCTATCCCTGAGAGACCTATCCCTGAGAGACCTATCCCGTAGAGACTTATCCCTGAGAGACCTATCCCTGAGAGACATATCCCTGAGAGACATATCCCTGAGAGACCTATCCTGTAGAGACCTATCCCTGAGAGACCTATCCCGTAGAGACCTATCCCTGAGAGATCTATCCCTGAGAGACCTATCCCTGAGAGACCTATCCCTGAGAGACCTATCCCTGAGAGACCTATCCCGTAGAGACCTATCCCTGAGAGACCTATCCCGTAGAGACCTTTCCATGAGAGACCTATCCCTGAGAGACCTATCCCTGAGACTGAGCAGTTTTTAGAGAGCTCCTCTGATATGACTACACCCAAGGTTTACCCAAGTGATTTAGGGGTGTGCATCCCAAAAAAATGCCATCCGTAAGGGCTCTGGTGAAAAGTAGTGCACTAAATAGGAAGTAGGGTGCCGTTTTGGGACGGACACCCTTAGTGATTATTGGATGGGTACGGTGACTGACTTCAGCGTTTCTCTTCTCGTTCGACGAGAGGCTTTATTCAACCATCCATACGGAGGCTGTTTTCAACCATCCAATCAGAGGCTGTTTTCAACCAGAGCCTGTATTCAACCAGAGGCTGTTTTCAACCATCCAATCAGAGGCTTTATTCAACCATCCATACAGAGGCTGTTTTCAACCATCCATACAGAGGCTGTTTTCAACCATCCAATCAGAGGCTGTTTTCAACCAGAGCCTGTATTCAACCAGAGGCTGTATTCAACCAGAGGCTGTTTTCAACCATCCAATCAGAGGCTGTATTCAACCAGAGGCTGTTTTCAACCATCCAATCAGAGGATGTATCCAATCAGAGGCTGTATTCAACCAGAGGCTGTATTCAACCAGAGGCTGTATTCAACCAGAGGCTGTTTTCAACCAGAGACCAGAGGCTGTTTTCAACCAGAGGCTGTTTTCAATCAGAGGCTGTTTTCAACCAGAGGCTGTTTTCAACCATCCAATCATAGGCTGTTTTCAACCAGAGGCTGTTTTCAACCATCCAATCAGAGGCTGTTTTCAACCAGAGGCTGTTTTCAACCAGAGGCTGTATTCAACCAGAGGCTGTTTTCAACCATCCAATCAGAGGCTGTATTCAACCAGAGGCTGTTTTCAACCATCCAATCAGAGGCTGTATTCAACCATCCAATCAGAGGCTGTATTCAACCATCCAATCAGAGGCTGTATTCAACCATCCATACAGAGGCTGTTTTCAACTATCCAATCAGAGGCTGTTTTCAACCATCCAATCAGAGGCTGTTTTCAACCATCCAATCAGAGGCTGTTTTCAACCATCCAATCAGAGGCTGTTTTCAACCATCCAATCAGAGGCTTTATTCAACCATCCAATCAGAGGCTGTATTCATATTGTCCAGCCCACTCTGCTGCTGCTCTGAATACATGGTGTTTACCTGTAGTAAGGAGTTTTACTGTGAATACATGGTGTTTACCTGTAGTAAGGAGTTATACTGTGAATACATGGTGTTTACCTGTAGTAAGGAGTTTTACTGTGAATACATGGTGTTTACCTGTAGTAAGGAGTTTTACTGTGAATACATGGTGTTTACCTGTAGTAAGGAGTTTTACTGTGAATACATGGTGTTTACCTGTAGTAAGGAGTTTTACTGTGAATACATGGTGTTTACCTGTAGTACGGAGTTTTACTCTGAATACATGGTGTTTACCTGTATAGTGGGTGTATAGATGCTCTGGTCCTTTATAGTGGGTGTATAGATGCTCTGGTCCTTTATAGTGGGTGTATAGATGCTCTGGTCCTTTATAGTGGGTGTATAGATGCTCTGGTCCTTTATAGTGGGTGTATAGATGCTCTGGTCCTTTATAGTGGGTGTATAGATGCTCTGGTCCTTTATAGTGGGTGTATAGATGCTCTGGTCCTTTATAGTGGGTGTGTAGATGCTCTGGTCCTTTATAGTGGGTGTATAGATGCTCTGGTCCTTTATAGTGGGTGTATATTTGCTCTGGTCCTTTATAGTGGGTGTATAGATGCTCTGGTCCTTTATAGTGGGTGTATAGATGCTCTGGTCCTTTATAGTGGGTGTATAGATGCTCTGGTCCTTTATAGTGGGTGTATAGATGCTCTGGTCCTTCAGGTATAGTGGGTGTATAGATGCTCTGGTCCTTCAGGTATAGTGGGTGTATAGATGCTCTGGTCCTTTATAGTGGGAGTATAGATGCTCTGGTCCTTTATAGTGGGTGTATAGATGCTCTGGTCCTTCAGGTATAGTGGGTGTATAGATGCTCTGGTCCTTTATAGTGGGAGTATAGATGCTCTGGTCCTTTATAGTGGGTGTATAGATGCTCTGGTCCTTTATAGTGGGTGTATAGATGCTCTGGTCCTTTATAGTGGGTGTATAGATGCTCTGGTCCTTTATAGTGGGTGTATAGATGCTCTGGTCCTTTATAGTGGGTGTATAGATGCTCTGGTCCTTTATAGTGGGTGTATAGATGCTCTGGTCCTTTATAGTGGGTGTATAGATGCTCTGGTCCTTTATAGTGGGTGTATAGATGCTCTGGTCCTTCAGGTATAGTGGGTGTATAGATGCTCTGGTCCTTTATAGTGGGTGTATAGATGCTCTGGTCCTTTATAGTGGGAGTATAGATGCTCTGGTCCTTTATAGTGGGAGTATAGATGCTCTGGTCCTTTATAGTGGGTGTATAGATGCTCTGGTCCTTTATAGTGGGTGTATAGATGCTCTGGTCCTTTATAGTGGGTGTATAGATGCTCTGGTCCTTTATAGTGGGTGTATAGATGCTCTGGTCCTTTATAGTGGGTGTATCAGTGCTGTATAGACCATCAGTTGTCTGTTGGTGTCTCTCATGCAGTCTCTCTTGGTCCAATACTCTCCCTGTAATGTCAGAGAGACTTTTAACGTTGCCATGGACAGCCTTTTACATGTTCCCCTTTGTGTCGCTGGGCATTCTGGGCAGGCTGACAGGAGGAGGAGGAGCAGGCTGTGTGTTTTAATGAGCCTTGAAACCAGGGGGAGAGACACACAACCAGGGGAGTCACGAAGAGAGGAGCTCATGCCTACTATCAAGCCTCTTCTCCTCCTATTCTCTTCTCCTATTTTCTTCTTCTACTATTCTCTTCTCCTCCTATTCTCTTCTCCTCCTCCTCTCTTCTTCTCCTATTCTCTTCTCCTATTTTCTTCTTCTACTATTCTCTTCTCCTCCTATTCTCTTCTTCTCCTATTCTCTTCTCCTATTTTCTTCTTCTACTATTCTCTTCTCCTCCTATTCTCTTCTTCTCCTATTCTCTTCTCCTATTTTCTTCTTCTACTATTCTCTTCTCCTCCTATTTTCTTCTTCTCCTATTCTCTTCTCCTCCTATTCTCTTCTCCTATTTTCTTCTTCTACTATTCTCTTCTCCTCCTATTCTCTTCTTCTCCTATTCTCTTCTCCTATTTTCTTCTTCTACTATTCTCTTCTCCTCCTATTCTCTTCTTCTCCTATTCTCTTCTCCTATTTTCTTCTTCTACTATTCTCTTCTTCTCCTATTCTCTTCTCCTCCTATTCTCTTCTCCTCCTATTCTCTTCTCCTCCTATTCTCTTCTTCTCCTATTCTCTTCTTCTCCTATTCTCTTCTTCTCCTATTCTCTTCTCCTCCTATTCTCTTCTCCTCCTATTCTCTTCTATTCCTATTCTCTTCTCCTCCTATTCTCTTCTCCTATTATCTTCTTCTCCTATTCTCTTCTTCTCCTATTCTCTTCTCCTCCTATTCTCTTCTCCTCCTATGCTCTTCTCCTCCTATTCTCTTCTCCTCCTATTCTCTTCTCCTCCTATTCTCTTCTCCTCTTATTCTCTTCTCCTCCTATTCTCTTGTCCTCCTATTCCCTTCTTCTCCCATCCTCTTCTCCTCCTATTCTCTTCTCCTCCTATTCTCTTCTCCTCCTATTCTCTTCTTCTCCTCCCATTCTCTTCTTCTCCTATTCTCTTCTCCTCTTATTCTCTTCTTCTCCTATTCTCTTCTCCTCCTATTCTCTTCTCCTCCTATTCTCTTCTCCTATTCTCTTCTTCTCCTATTCTCTTCTTCTCCTATTCTCTTCTCCTCCTATGCTCTTCTCCTCCTATTATCTTCTCCTCTTATTCTCTTCTCCTCCTATTCTCTTGTCCTCCTATTCTCTTCTTCTCCCATCCTCTTCTCCTCCTATTCTCTTCTCCTCCTATTCTCTTCTTCTGCTCCCATTCTCTTCTCCTCCTATTCTCTTCTTTTCCTATTCTCTTCTCCTCCTATTCTCTTCTCCTCCTATTCTCTTCTTCTCCTATTCTCTTCTTCTCCTCCCATTCTCTTCTTCTCCTATTCTCTTCTCCTCTTATTCTCTTCTCCTCCTATTCTCTTCTTCTCCTATTCTCTTCTTCTCCTATTCTCTTCTCCTCCTATTCTCTTCTTTTCCTATTCTCTTCTCCTCCTATTCTCTTCTCCTCCTATTCTCTTCTCCTCCTATTCTCTTCTCCTCCTATTCTCTTCCTCTCCTATTCTCTTCTCCTCCTATTCTCTTCTTCTCCTATGCTCTTCTCCTCCTATTCTCTTCTCCTCTTATTCGCTTCTCCTCCTATTCTCTTCTCCTCTTATTCGCTTCTCCTCCTATTCTCTTGTCCTCCTATTCTCTTCTTCTCCCATCCTCTTCTTCTCCTATTCTCTTCTCCTCCTATTCTCTTCTTCTCCTATTCTCTTCTCCTATTCTCTTCTTCTCCCATCCTCTTCTTCTCCTATTATCTTCTCCTCCTATTCTCTTCTCCTCCTATTCTCTTCTTCTCCTATTCTCTTCTCCTCCTATTCTCTTCTCCTCCTATTCTCTTCTCCTCCTATTCTCTTCTCCTATTCTCTTCTTCTCCTCCCATTCTCTTCTTCTCCTATTCTCTTCTCCTCTTATTCTCTTCTCCTCCTATTCTCTTCTTCTCCTATTCTCTTCTTTTCCTATTCTCTTCTCCTCCTATTGTATTCTCCTCCTATTCTCTTCTTTTCCTATTCTCTTCTCCTCCTATTGTATTCTCCTCCTATTCTATTCTTCTCCTATTCTCTTCTTTTCCTATTCTCTTCTCCTCCTATTGTATTCTCCTCCTATTCTCTTCTCCTCCTATTCTCTTCTTTTCCTATTCTCTTCTCCTCCTATTCTCTTCTTCTCCTATTCTCTTCTTTTCCTATTCTCTTCTCCTCCTATTCTCTTCTCCTCCTATTCTCTTCTTCTCCTATTCTCTTCTTTTCCTATTCTCTTCTCCTCCTATTGTATTCTCCTCCTATTCTCTTCTCCTCCTATTCTCTTCTTTTCCTATTCTCTTCTCCTCCTATTCTCTTCTTCTCCTATTCTCTTCTCCTATTCTCTTCTTCTCCCATCCTCTTTTTCTCCTATTCTCTTCTCCTCCTATTCTCTTCTCCTCCTATTCTCTTCTCCTCCTATTCTCTTCTCCTCCTATTCTCTTCTTCTCCTATTCTCTTCTCCTCCTATTCTCTTCTTCTCCTCCCATTCTCTTCTCCTCCTATTCTCTTCTTTTCCTATTCTCTTCTCCTCCTATTCTCTTCTCCTCCTATTCTCTTCTCCTCCTATTCTCTTCTTTTCCTATTCTCTTCTCCTCCTATTGTATTCTCCTCCTATTCTCTTCTTTTCCTATTCTCTTCTCCTCCTATTGTATTCTCCTCCTATTCTCTCCTCCTCCTATTCTCTTGTCCTCCTATTCTCTTCTTCTCCCATCCTCTTCTTCTCCTATTCTCTTCTCCTCCTATTCTCTTCTCCTCCTATTCTCTTCTCCTATTCTCTTCTCCTCCTATTCTCTTCTTCTCCTCCCATTCTCTTCTTCTCCTATTCTCTTCTCCTCTTATTCTCTTCTCCTCCTATTCTCTTCTTCTCCTATTCTCTTCTCCTCCTATTCTCTTCTTCTCCTATTCTCTTCTCCTCCTATTCTCTTCTCATATTCTCTTCTTCTCCTATTCTCTTCTCCTCCTATTCTCTTCTCATATTCTCTTCTTCTCCTATGCTCTTCTCCTCCTATTCTCTTCTCCTATTCTCTTCTCCTCTTATTTTCTTCTTCTACTATTCTCTTCTCCTATTCTCTTCTCCTCCTATTCTCTTGTCCTCCTATTATCTTCTTCTCCCATCCTCTTCTCCTCCTATTCTCTTCTCCTCCTATTCTCTTCTCCTCCCATTCTCTTCTTCTCCTATTCTCTTCTCCTCTTATTCTCTTCTCCTCCTATTCTCTTCTTCTCCTATTCTCTTCTCCTCCTATTCTCTTCTTTTCCTATTCTCTTCTCCTCCTATTCTCTTCTTCTCCTATTCTCTTCTCCTATTCTATTTTTCTCCTATTCTCTTCTTGTCCTATTCTCTTCTTCTCCTATTATCTTTTCCTCCTATTCTCTTCTCCTCCTATTCTCTTCTCCTCATATTCTCTTCTCCTCCTATTCTCTTCTTGTCCTATTCTCTTCTCCTCTTATTCTCTTCTCCTCCTATTCTCTTCTTCTCCTATTCTCTTCTCCTCCTATTCTCTTCTTTTCCTATTCTCTTCTCCTATTCTCTTCTTCTCCTATTCTCTTCTCCTCCTATTATATTCTCCTCCTATTCTCTTCTCCTCCTATTCTCTTCTCCTCCTATTCTCTTCTTCTCCTATTCTCTTCTTCTCATATTCTCTTCTTCTCCTATTCTCTTCTCCTATTCTCTTCTTCTCCTATTCTCTTCTTCTCCTATTCTCTTCTTCTCATATTCTCTTCTTCTCCTAATCTCTTCTCCTATTCTCTTCTTCTCCTATTCTCTTCTCCTATTTTCTTCTCCTCCTATTCTCTTCTTCTCCTATTCTCTTCTTCTCCTTTTCTCTTCTTCTCCTCCTCTCTTCTTCTCCTATTCTCTTCTTCTCCTATTCTCTTCTTCTCCTATTCTCTTCTTCTCCTATTCTCTTCTTCTCCTCTCTTCTTCTCCTATTCTCTTCTTCTCCTATTCTCTTCTTCTCCTATTCTCTTCTTCTCCTATTCTCTTCTTCTCCTATTCTCTTCTTCTCATATTCTCTTCTTCTCCTAATCTCTTCTCCTATTCTCTTCTTCTCCTATTCTCTTCTTCTCCTATTTTCTTCTCCTCCTATTCTCTTCTTCTCCTATTCTCTTCTTCTCCTTTTCTCTTCTTCTCCTCCTCTCTTCTTCTCCTATTCTCTTCTTCTCCTATTCTCTTCTTCTCCTATTCTCTTCTTCTCCTATTCTCTTCTTCTCCTATTCTCTTCTTCTCCTATTCTCTTCTCCTATTCTCTTCTTCTCCTGTTCTCTTCTTCTCCTGTCCTCTTCTTCTCCTATTCACTTCTTCTCCTATTATCTTCTTCTCCTCCTATTCTCTTCTCCTCCTATTCTCTTCTCCTCCTATTCTCTTCTCCTCCTATTCTCTTCTCCTCCTATTCTCTTCTTCTCCTATTCTCTTCTCCTCCTATTCTCTTCTTCTCCTATTATCTTCTTCTCCTATTCTCTTCTCCTCATATTCTCTTCTCCTCATATTCTCTTCTCCTCCTATTCTCTTCTTCTCCTATTCTCTTCTCCTCCTATTCTCTTCTCCTCTTTGGCTCCTCTCCTCTTTCTCCTCTTCTCTATTGCCTCTTTTTAAACTTGCCTTTACATCTTCTCTATGTTGCCAGACCCTGTTGGTGGGTGAGGAGAGGGGGATGAGTAGGGAGAGTAGGGAGAGTAGGGAGGAGGGGTAAGGAGGGGGGAGAGACCAAAACAACAAGCAGCATTCACGGGGCATCTTTTAGTCTGCTGTCTCTAAAGGACAGCTGCTCCCCAAACCTCTTCTGGAAATAAAGTGAAAGCAATTAAGATATGATAAAGAGATCTCTCTCTCTCTCTCTCTCTCTCTCTCTCTGTCCCTCTCTCTCTTTCTTTCAACTCTCTCTCTTTGTCTCTCTGTCTCTCTCTCTCTGTGTCTCTCTCTGTCCCTCTCTCTCTCTCTCTTTCTTTCAACTCTCTCTCTTTGTCTCTCTCTCTCTCTCTGTCTCTCTCTCTCTCTGTCCCTCTCTCTCTCTTTCTTTCAACTCTCTCTCTTTGTCTCTCTCTCGGTCTCTCTCTCTGTCTCTCTCTCTCTCTCTCTCTCTCTCTCTCTCTCTCTCTATCTAAGCATTAGGTATTTTTCCTTTGGAAGACAGAGGTCCTTATAGACAATGGACATTTATATTGGAAGTCTGTCTGAGACTTAATAGTACGAGTGCAGGCCTCTCTCGTGTGTGTGTGTGTGTGTGTGTGTGTGTGTGTGTGTGTGTGTGTGTGTGTGCCCGTGTGTGTGATTTAACATCAACACTCTGTATAAAATTAGACGATTCTCCTTTCCTTCAACATCCCCGGTCTCCATGGCAACCAGTTTAGAAGCAATTAGCTCGCTATCAGGAAACTCTACGTTCCTTAATTGGTTCATCAAAGATGATATTAACTATAGAAGCCACATTGTGGATTCTTTTTTCCCCATTTAATTTACTACACTAACAGATACTATTAAAACAAACTGACACGAAGATAACGTCCTCTACTCTCTTTGAGGATTTAGTTTTCTTGTTTCATCGTGTGTCTCTTTGGCAGAATGATTGGTAGTGTATTGGGTGGGTGACAGCCCTGGACACGTTGGTTTCTGCCTGTTGTAGCTAGTCCTCTCTCTTTCTATGTCATCTAATTAGCACATATTCATGATGGGAACATATTCTCTTTCTGTGGGTGTGAAGAGACACAGAGACAGAGGGAGGGGAGAGAGACATTTTTTTTTTAAACATCCAATTTGTGAACTTCGTTTGCGAGGTTTCGTTTAAATAACACCTTTTTACGGGCTAATAAAAGAGATGTATTTTATGCTGTGATCGCTAGACATTTAAACAGCCTTGGTCTCCATGGCACCCTGTTCAGACATTTAAACAACCTTGGTCTCCATGGCACCCTGTTCAGACATTTAAACAGCCTTGGTCTCCATGGCACCCTGTTCAGACATTTAAACAACCTTGGTCTCCATGGCACCCTGTTCAGACATTTAAACAGCCTTGGTCTCCATGGCACCCTGTTCAGACATTTAAACAACCTTGGTCTCTCTATCCATGTTCCATATGAGACAGTCCTGGTCTGAGTCTAGTCATGTTCCTGTTGAGACGGTCCTGGTCTGAGTCTAGTCATGTTCTAGTTGAGACAGTCCTGGTCTGAGTCTAGTCATGTTCTAGTTGAGACAGTCCTGGTCTGAGTCTAGTCATGTTCTAGTTGAGACAGTCCTGGTCTGAGTCTAGTCATGTTCTAGTTGAGACAGTCCTGGTCTGAGTCTAGTCATGTTCCTGTTGAGACAGTCCTGGTCTGAGTCTAGTCATGTTCCTGTTGAGTCTAGTCCTGGTCTGAGTCTAGGCATGTTCTAGTTAAGACGGTCCTGGTCTGAGTCTAGTCCTGGTCTGAGTCTAGGCATGTTCTAGTTAAGACGGTCCTGGTCTGAGTCTAGTCCTGGTCTGAGTCTAGTCATGTTCTAGTTAAGACGGTCCTGGTCTGAGTCTAGTCCTGGTCTGAGTCTAGGCATGTTCTAGTTGAGACGGTCCTGGTCTGAGTCTAGTCCTGGTCTGAGTCTAGGCATGTTCTAGTTAAGACGGTCCTGGTCTGAGTCTAGTCCTGGTCTGAGTCTAGTCATGTTCTAGTTAAGACTGTCCTGGTCTGAGTCTAGTCCTGGTCTGAGTCTAGGCATGTTCTAGTTGAGACGGTCCTGGTCTGAGTCTAGTCCTGGTCTGAGTCTAGGCATGTTCTAGTTGAGACAGTCCTGGTCTGAGTCTAGTCCTGGTCTGAGTCTAGGCATGTTCTAGTTGAGACAGTCCTGGTCTGAGTCTAGTCCTGGTCTGAGTCTAGGCATGTTCTAGTTGAGACAGTCCTGGTCTGAGTCTAGTCCTGGTCTGAGTCTAGTCCTGGTCTGAGTCTAGTCCTGGTCTGAGTCTAGGCATGTTCTAGTTGAGACAGTCCTGGTCTGAGTCTAGTCCTGGTCTGAGTCTAGGCATGTTCTAGTTGAGACAGTCCTGGTCTGAGTCTAGTCCTGGTCTGAGTCTAGGCATGTTCTAGTTGAGACAGTCCTGGTCTGAGTCTAGTCCTGGTCTGAGTCTAGGCATGTTCTAGTTGAGACGGTCCTGGTCTGAGTCTAGGCATGTTCTAGTTGAGACGGTCCTGGTCTGAGTCTAGTCATGGTCCTGGTCTGAGTCTAGTCATGTTCTAGTTGAGACGGTCCTGGTCTGAGTCTAGTCATGGTCCTGGTCTGAGTCTAGTCATGTTCTAGTTGAGACGGTCCTGGTCTGAGTCTAGTCATGGTCCTGGTCTGAGTCTAGTCATGTTCTAGTTGAGACGGTCCTGGTCTGAGTCTAGTCATGGTCCTGGTCTGAGTCTAGGCATGTTCTAGTTGAGACGGTCCTGGTCTGAGTCTAGTCATGGTCCTGGTCTGAGTCTAGTCATGTTCTAGTTGAGACGGTCCTGGTCTGAGTCTAGGCATGTTCTAGTTGAGACGGTCCTGGTCTGAGTCTAGTCATGGTCCTGGTCTGAGTCTAGTCATGTTCTAGTTGAGACGGTCCTGGTCTGAGTCTAGTCATGGTCCTGGTCTGAGTCTAGGCATGTTCTAGTTGAGACGGTCCTGGTCTGAGTCTAGGCATGTTCTAGTTGAGACGGTCCTGGTCTGAGTCTAGTCATGGTCCTGGTCTGAGTCTAGTCATGTTCTAGTTGAGACGGTCCTGGTCTGAGTCTAGTCATGGTCCTGGTCTGAGTCTAGTCATGTTCTAGTTGAGACGGTCCTGGTCTGAGTCTAGTCATGGTCCTGGTCTGAGTCTAGTCATGTTCTAGTTGAGACGGTCCTGGTCTGAGTCTAGTCATGTTCTAGTTGAGACGGTCCTGGTCTGAGTCTAGTCATGGTCCTGGTCTGAGTCTAGTCATGTTCTAGTTGAGACGGTCCTGGTCTGAGTCTAGTCATGTTCTAGTTGAGACGGTCCTGGTCTGAGTCTAGTCATGTTCTAGTTGAGACGGTCCTGGTCTGAGTCTAGTCATGTTCTAGTTGAGACGGTCCTGGTCTGAGTCTTGTCATGGTCCTGGTCTGAGTCTAGTCATGTTCTAGTTGAGACGGTCCTGGTTTGAGTCTAGTCATGGTCCTGGTCTGAGTCTAGTCATGTTCTAGTTGAGACGGTCCTGGTCTGAGTCTAGTCATGTTCTAGTTGAGACGGTCTTGGTCTGAGTCTAGTCATGTTCTAGTTGAGACGGTCCTGGTCTGACTCTAGTCATGTTCTAGTTGAGACGGTCCTGGTCTGAGTCTAGTCATGGTCCTGGTCTGAGTCTAGTCATGTTCTAGTTGAGACGGTCCTGGTCTGAGTCTAGTCATGGTCCTGGTCTGAGTCTAGGCATGTTCTAGTTGAGACGGTCCTGGTCTGAGTCTAGTCATGTTCTAGTTGAGACGGTCCTGGTCTGAGTCTAGTCATGGTCCTGGTCTGAGTCTAGTCATGTTCTAGTTGAGACGGTCCTGGTCTGAGTCTAGTCATGTTCTAGTTGAGACAGTCCTGGTCTGAGTCTAGTCATGTTCTAGTTGAGACGGTCCTGGTCTGAGTCTAGTCATGGTCCTGGTCTGAGTCTAGTCATGTTCTAGTTGAGACGGTCCTGGTCTGAGTCTAGTCATGTTCTAGTTGAGACGGTCCTGGTCTGAGTCTAGTCATGTTCTAGTTGAGACGGTCCTGGTCTGAGTCTAGTCATGTTCTAGTTGAGACGGTCCTGGTCTGAGTCTAGTCATGGTCCTGGTCTGAGTCTAGTCATGTTCTAGTTGAGACGGTCCTGGTCTGAGTCTAGTCATGGTCCTGGTCTGAGTCTAGTCATGTTCTAGTTGAGACGGTCCTGGTCTGAGTCTAGTCATGGTCCTGGTCTGAGTCTAGTCATGTTCTAGTTGAGACGGTCCTGGTCTGAGTCTAGTCATGTTCTAGTTGAGACGGTCCTGGTCTGAGTCTAGTCATGGTCCTGGTCTGAGTCTAGTCATGTTCTAGTTGAGACGGTCCTGGTCTGAGTCTAGTCATGTTCTAGTTGAGACGGTCCTGGTCTGAGTCTAGTCATGTTCTAGTTGAGACGGTCCTGGTCTGAGTCTAGTCATGTTCTAGTTGAGACGGTCCTGGTCTGAGTCTAGTCATGGTCCTGGTCTGAGTCTAGTCATGTTCTAGTTGAGACGGTCCTGGTCTGAGTCTAGTCATGGTCCTGGTCTGAGTCTAGTCATGTTCTAGTTGAGACGGTCCTGGTCTGAGTCTAGTCATGTTCTAGTTGAGACGGTCCTGGTCTGAGTCTAGTCATGTTCTAGTTGAGAGTCTAGTCATTGGTCCTGGTCTGACTCTAGTCATGTTCTAGTTGAGACGGTCCTGGTCTGAGTCTAGTCATGGTCCTGGTCTGAGTCTAGTCATGTTCTAGTTGAGACGGTCCTGGTCTGAGTCTAGTCATGGTCCTGGTCTGAGTCTAGGCATGTTCTAGTTGAGACGGTCCTGGTCTGAGTCTAGTCATGTTCTAGTTGAGACGGTCCTGGTCTGAGTCTAGTCATGGTCCTGGTCTGAGTCTAGTCATGTTCTAGTTGAGACGGTCCTGGTCTGAGTCTAGTCATGTTCTAGTTGAGACAGTCCTGGTCTGAGTCTAGTCATGTTCTAGTTGAGACGGTCCTGGTCTGAGTCTAGTCATGGTCCTGGTCTGAGTCTAGTCATGTTCTAGTTGAGACGGTCCTGGTCTGAGTCTAGTCATGTTCTAGTTGAGACGGTCCTGGTCTGAGTCTAGTCATGTTCTAGTTGAGACGGTCCTGGTCTGAGTCTAGTCATGTTCTAGTTGAGACGGTCCTGGTCTGAGTCTAGTCATGGTCCTGGTCTGAGTCTAGTCATGTTCTAGTTGAGACGGTCCTGGTCTGAGTCTAGTCATGGTCCTGGTCTGAGTCTAGTCATGTTCTAGTTGAGACGGTCCTGGTCTGAGTCTAGTCATGGTCCTGGTCTGAGTCTAGTCATGTTCTAGTTGAGACGGTCCTGGTCTGAGTCTAGTCATGGTCCTGGTCTGAGTCTAGTCATGTTCTAGTTGAGACGGTCCTGGTCTGAGTCTAGTCATGGTCCTGGTCTGAGTCTAGTCATGTTCTAGTTGAGACGGTCCTGGTCTGAGTCTAGTCATGTTCTAGTTGAGACGGTCCTGGTCTGAGTCTAGTCATGTTCTAGTTGAGACGGTCCTGGTCTAGTCCAGTTGAAATACTGTAGTCTCTCTCCTTATCATGTATAACATGAGCTTGGTATCAACTCTGGATAACATAACGGTGTGTTTAAACTGCCACTCTTCCTTGTCTTTCAGATTGGGGAGACCCAGCTGGTGCTTGTGACTGAGGAGTCCTTTGATGCCCAGTACTATGTGGCTCACAACAAATACTATGAGCAGGTAAGACACCAGGCTTTCATTCAACTCACCCTGCAACACCTCAGTGACATTTCACTACAGTTGAAGACGATAAGAGTTGACATTAGAAGGTTTATATAGATGTAGTTTATAGAAGTCTTTCTTATACACAACATCACCATGGAAACATTTGGTTTGACTGTCTCTTATACACGACATCACCATGGAAACATTTGGTTTGACTGTCTGTACTCTTATACACGACATCACCATGGAAACATTGGGTTTGACTGTCTGTACTCTTAAACACGACATCACCATGGAAACATTGGGTTTGACTGTCTGTACTCTTATACACGTCATCACCATGGAAACATTGGGTTTGACTGTCTGTACTCTTATACACGACATCACCATGGAAACATTTGGTTTGACTGTCTGTACTCTTATACACGTCATCACCATGGAAACATTGGGTTTGACTGTCTGTACTCTTATACACGACATCACCATGGAAACATTAGGTTTGACTGTCTGTACTCTTATACACGACATCACCATGGAAACATTGGGTTTGACTGTCTGTACTCTTATACACGACATCACCATGGAAACATTGGGTTTGACTGTCTGTACTCTTATACACGACATCACCATGGAAACATTAGGTTTGACTGTCTGTACTCTTTATTCTCTTATCACAGAGAAATTACCAACCGGATTAACACACGTTGGCTTTCAAACAGGTGGTTACCCCAGGTTAGATTAGTCTGTGTGTGGTTAGATTGTAATGCAGGCAAGTCAGTTAAGAACAAATTCTTATTTTCAATGACGGCCTAGAAACAGTGGGTTAACTGAACGACAGATTTGTACCTTGTCAGCTCGGGGATTCGAACTTGCAACCTTTCAGTTACTAGTCCAACGCTCTAACCCAGGTTAGCTTAGTTTGTAATGCAGGTGGTTACCCCAGGTTAGCTTAGCTTGTAAGGCAGGTGGTTACCCCAGGTTAGCTTAGCTTGTAATGCAGGTGGTTACCCCCAGGTTAGCTTAGCTTGTAATGCAGGTGGTTACCCCAAGGTTAGCTTAGCTTGTAATGCAGGTGGTTACCCCCAGGTTAGCTTAGCTTGTAATGCAGGTGGTTACCCCCAGGTTAGCTTAGCTTGTAATGCAGGTGGTTACCCCAAGGTTAGCTTAGCTTGTAATGCAGGTGGTTACCCCCAGGTTAGCTTAGCTTGTAATGCAGATGGTTACCCCCAGGTTAGCTTAGCTTGTAATGCAGGTGGTTACCCCCAGGTTAGCTTAGCTTGTAATGCAGGTGGTTACCCCCAGGTTAGCTTAGCTTGTAATCAATCACATGGAGGCCCTCCAGTCCTCCGTTTTGGCAACTGATAATAAGACTAATCTCCTGCTTTTAATGTGCAAACATTCAGTCCAGCCTTCAGCCTTTAGCCACATTCCAGCTGAACATCCCACAGCACACTGCTGCACATGGCTTCAAAGCTTCCCTCCCTCGACTCCTTGTAAAAAAAATATAAAAAACTTTCAAACATCCCTTCAAATAAATCCATTTACTCCTGTGTTAACAATCATCAAAAACATGTTTGAAGTTGTGCTTTTTAAAAAAGGGCCTGGAAGAGAGCAGTGATCCTTGTTCTCCCTGCCGGTTATAACTGTAGTTACTAGTGTCATCTAGTTGCTGTAGCTCCAGGTGGAATGTTGGCAGTTTGATCTTAGTCAAAGGTTTTTCCAAACCCACCCATCCCTCTAAAATTAGATATTTTTTTCTCTCGCTTGCCCATCCTAAATCAGGAGCTGAGTACACAATGACATGTGACCGGTCTCTAGACAATTTTTTTTTTTTTTTTTACCTTTATTTAACCAGACAAGTCAGTTAAGAACAAATTCTAATTTTCAATGAAGGACTAGGAACAGTGGGGTTAACTGCCTGTTCAGGGGCAGAACGACAGATTTGTACCTTGTCAGCTCGGGGATTTGAACTTGCAACCTTCCGGTTACTAGTCCAACTCTCTAACCACTAGGCTACCCTGCCACCTCTACACTCTAACCACTAGGCTACCCTGCAACCCCTCCACTCTAACCACTAGGCTACCCTGCTGCCCCTCCACTCTAACCACTAGGCTACCCTGCCACCTCTACACTCTAACCACTAGGCTACCCTGCTACCCCTCCACTCTAACCACTAGGCTACCCTGCTGCCCATCCACTCTAACCACTAGGCTACCCTGCCACCTCTACACTCTAACCACTAGGCTACCCTGCCACCTCTACACTCTAACCACTAGGCTACCCTGCCAGCCCTCTACACTCTAACCACTAGGCTACCCTGCCACCTCTACACTCTAACCACTAGGCTACCCTGCCGCCGGTCTCTAGACATGTGACCGGTCTCTAGACATGTGACCGGTCTCTAGACATTGGACCGGTCTCTAGACATTGGACCGGTCTCTAGACATGTGACCGGTCTCTAGACATGTGACCGGTCTCTAGGCATGTGACCGGTCTCTAGACATGTGACCGGTCTCTAGACATGTGACCGGTCTCTAGACATGTGACCGGTCTCTAGACATGTGACCGGTCTCTAGACATTGGACCGGTCTCTAGACATGTGACCGGTCTCTAGACAATTTTTTTTTTTTTTTTTTTTTACCTTTATTTAACCAGACAAGTCAGTTAAGAACAAATTCTAATTTTCAATGAAGGACTAGGAACAGTGGGGTTAACTGCCTGTTCAGGGGCAGAACGACAGATTTGTACCTTGTCAGCTCGGGGATTTGAACTTGCAACCTTCCGGTTACTAGTCCAACTCTCTAACCACTAGGCTACCCTGCCACCTCTACACTCTAACCACTAGGCTACCCTGCAACCCCTCCACTCTAACCACTAGGCTACCCTGCTGCCCCTCCACTCTAACCACTAGGCTACCCTGCCACCTCTACACTCTAACCACTAGGCTACCCTGCTACCCCTCCACTCTAACCACTAGGCTACCCTGCTGCCCCTCCACTCTAACCACTAGGCTACCCTGCCACCTCTACACTCTAACCACTAGGCTACCCTGCCACCTCTACACTCTAACCACTAGGCTACCCTGCCGCCCCTGTGACCGGTCTCTAGACATGTGACCAGTCTCTAGACATGTGACCAGTCTCTAGACATGTGACCAGTCTCTAGACATGTGACCAGTCTCTAGACATGTGACTGGTCTCTAGGCATGTGACCGGTCTCTAGACATGTGACCAGTCTCTAGACATGTGACCGGTCTCTAGACATGTGACCAGTCTCTAGACATGTGACCAGTCTCTAGACATGTGACTGGTCTCTAGGCATGTGACCGGTCTCTAGACATGTGACCAGTCTCTAGACATGTGACCAGTCTCTAGACATGTGACTGGTCTCTAGACATGTGACCGGTCTCTCAGTCTCTAGACATGTGATTGGTCTCTAGACATGTGACTGGTCTCTAGACATGTGACTGGTCTCTAGACATGTGACCGGTCTCTAGACATGTGACCAGTCTCTAGGCATGTGACCGGTCTCTAGACATGTGACCAGTCTCTAGACATGTGACCGGTCTCTAGACATGTGACCGGTCTCTCAGTCTCTAGACATGTGACTGGTCTCTAGACATGTGACTGGTCTCTAGACATGTGACCAGTCTCTAGGCATGTGACCGGTCTCTAGACATGTGACCAGTCTCTAGACATGTGACCGGTCTCTAGGCATGTGGCCGGTCTCTAGACATGTGACCGGTCTCTAGACATGTGACTGGTCTCTAGACATGTGACCGGTCTCTCAGTCTCTAGACATGTGACTGGTCTCTAGACATGTGACTGGTCTCTAGACATGTGACTGGTCTCTAGACATGTGACCGGTCTCTAGACAAGTGACCGGTCTCTAGACATTGGACCGGTCTCTAGACATGTGACCGGTCTCTAGACATGTGACCGGTCTCTAGACAAGTGACCGGTCTCTAGACATTGGACCGGTCTCTAGACATTGGACCGGTCTCTAGACATGTGACCAGTCTCTAGACATTGGACCGGTCTCTAGATATGTGACCGGTCTCTAGACATGTGACCGGTCTCTAGACATGTGACCAGTCTCTAGACATGTGACCGGTCTCTAGACATGTGACCGGTCTCTAGACATGTGACCAGTCTCTAGACATGTGACCGGTCTCTAGACATGTGACCGGTCTCTAGACATGTGACCGGTCTCTAGACATGTGACCGGTCTCTAGACATGTGACCGGTCTCTAGACATGTGACCGGTCTCTAGACATGTGACCGGTCTCTAGACATTGGACCGGTCTCTAGACATTGGACCGGTCTCTAGACATGTGACCGGTCTCTAGACATGTGACCGGTCACATGTCTAGAGACCGGTCACATGACCCGGGATTCGTCGGACTCGCCTGGCAGCCACGATCATACCGCGCTCAAAGTCGCTTCGGTCACTGGTTTTGCCCGTTCTAACGTTCAATAGAAGGGTAACTGAATGCCTCGATGCCTGTCTGCCTGCTTTATATAACACGTCACGGCCACTTGACTTGTAGGAGGGATCCATTTTTGCGAACGGGGTGGTGTACCTAATAAACTGTCCGGTGAGTGTATATATTATGTCTCAGAGCTCGTGGAGTCTGGAGCTGAGGTATTAGATGTGTCCCTTTCTCTTGTTGCCTGTGCAGCAAAGTGATCTGTGCTTGTCTGACCCTGACCCGAACCCTAACCACCTCTGGCGGGCATCATAAAGACAGCCTGCCTACCAGCCACCACAGAAGATCTGACATTCGTGTCTTTCACTCTCCTCTCACTCTCCTCTCACATCACTCTCCTCTCACTCTCCCCTCACTCTCCTCTTAGTCTCCTCTTAGTCTCCTCTCACTCCCTTCACTCTCCTCTCACTCTCCTCTCTCTCTCCCCTCACTCTCCTCTCACTCTCCTCTCACTCTCCTCTCTCTCTCCCCTCACTCTCCTCTCTCTCTCCCCTCACTCTCCTCTCACTCTCCCTTCACTCTCCTCTCACTCTCCTCTCACATCACTCTCCTCTCACTCTCCCCTCACTCTCCTCTCACTCTCCCCTCACTCTCCTCTTAGTCTCCTCTCACTCTCCTCTTAGTCTCCTCTCACTCTCCTCTCACTCTCCTCTCACTCCCTTCACTCTCCTCTCACTCTCCTCTCACTCTCCTCTCACTCTCCCTTCACTCTCCTCTCACTCTCCTCTCACTCTCCTCTCACTCTCCTCTCACTCTCCCTTCACTCTCCTCTCACTCTCCTCTCACTCTCCCTTCACTCTCCTCTCACTCTCCTCTCACTCTCCCGTCACTCTCCTCTCACTCTCCTCTCACTCTCCTCTCACTCTCCCTTCACTCTCCCCCCACTCTCCTCTCACTCTCCCGTCACTCTCCTCTCACTCTCCTCTCACTCTCCCCTCACTCTCCTCTCACTCTCCTCTCACTCTCCCGTCACTCTCCTCTCACTCTCCTCTCACTCTCCCGTCACTCTCCTCTCACTCTCCTCTCACTCTCCTTTCACTCTCCATTCACTCTCCTCTCACTCTCCTCTCACTGTTTTCACTCCTACCGTCTAAATTGAAGGACTTAAAAAGGATTGGATAGAGAGGGAGATAGATAGAGAGAGAGAAAAGACTCCTCTCCTTGGCTGGGTGACCCCTGCTGAATAGCCCTGTGAGTCGAGGCTGGTCTCCGGAATATTCTCATTATGTCTCTGTTAAGAGTCTCTGGGCATTGTGACGGATGAATCCTCTCTCCTGCTGCTCTCCTGCTATTCAGCTGCACAGGAGAGAGGGAGAGTGGGGAGGGGACAGGGTGAGGTGGGAGGGAGAGGCGAGAGTAAAGGAGAGAGGGAGAGGGGAGAGTAAAGGAGGGAGGGGTGGGAGGGAGAAGGCAGAAAGGAAAGAGGTGGGGGGAGGAGAGAGAGAGGGAGGGAGGAGAGGGGAGAGTGTTAGGGGGAGGGGAGGGGAGAGAGTAGTAGGAGGGAGAGAAAGAGGTGGGGGGAGGAGAGAGAGAGGGAGGGAGAGGGGAGAGTGTTAGGGGGAGGGGACAGGGAGAGGGAGAGGAGAGAGTAGTAGGAGGGAAAGAAAGAGTTGGAGAGGTGTGGTGTACAAGGAGCTGCAGGGAATTCTAAAGCTGTCGGAAGTGTCTTGCCATACCTTCTTTAATGGTAAAGGAGAGAGTGTAGAGAGAGAGGAGAGAGTGATATTCTGTTGGTGGGAGGGGGACATGTGCTATGATCCCTAAACGAAAGGAGACATGGCC
This sequence comes from Oncorhynchus nerka, assembly GCF_034236695.1. NCBI lineage: Eukaryota > Metazoa > Chordata > Actinopteri > Salmoniformes > Salmonidae > Oncorhynchus > Oncorhynchus nerka. The sequence goes on from NW_027039994.1 coordinate 60,748, forward strand.
AGCTACTCTGAACACATAGCCCTCTGCAGATCAGGGGTGCCGGGGACACAGTGATCTAACAGTGATCGGTTTGTTATCAGACCCAAGCGACTGCTGCTCATCTACAGTGTTATAGGCTACTGTTTAATCTTCCACAGCAGAGCACTGTTTTCCCCTGTCAGACACTGTCTATCCTAATAAGACACTTTAGTCATCACCTTTATTTTTTATTTATTTTAACCTTTATTTAACTAGGCAAGTCAGTTAAGAACACATTCTTATTTTCAATGACGGCCTAGGAACAGTGGGGGTTAACTGCCTGTTCAGGGGCAGAACGACAGATTTGTACCTTGTCAGCTCGGGGATTCGAACTTGCAACCTTTCAGTTACTAGTCCAACGCTCTAACCACTAGGCTACCCTGCCGCACCTTATGCTGACACAGAGTGTGTCTCTATGTGAGATTGTGTTCTGGTGTGTTTGAATAGACGGGATCCTCGTGTCAGGCCTTAACAAGCTTTTTCATCATTTAATCAACTGGTAAAGGGCTGCCTTCGACCACCCAGTCCACACGCACCATCCCCTCTGTCCACTCCTATCATATAGACTCACCTGGTTACCAGCCCTATCATATAGACTCACCTGGTTACCAGCCCTATCATATAGACTCACCTGGTCACCAGCCCTATCATATAGACTCACCTGGTCACCAGCCCTATCATATAGACTCACCTGGTCACCAGCCCTATCATATAGACTCACCTGGTCACCAGCCCTATCATATAGACTCACCTGGTCACCAGCCCTATCATATAGACTCACCTGGTCACCAGCCCTATCATATAGACTCACCTGGTCACCAGCCCTATCATATAGACTCACCTGGTTACCAGCCCTATCATATAGACTCACCTGGTCACCAGCCCTATCATATAGACTCACCTGGTCACCAGCCCTATCATATAGACTCACCTGGTTACCAGCCCTATCATATAGACTCACCTGGTCACCAGCCCTATCATATAGACTCACCTGGTTACCAGCCCTATCATATAGACTCACCTGGTCACCAGCCCTATCATATAGACTCACCTGGTTACCAGCCCTATCATATAGACTCACCTGGTTACCAGCCCTATCATATAGACTCACCTGGTCACCAGCCCTATCATATAGACTCACCTGGTCACCAGCCCTATCATATAGACTCACCTGGTCACCAGCCCTATCATATAGACACACCTGGTCACCAGCCCTATCATATAGACTCACCTGGTCACCAGCCCTATCAAATAGACTCACCTGGTCACCAGCCCTATCATATAGACTCACTTGGTCACCAGCCCTATCATATAGACTCACCTGGTCACCAGCCCTATCATATAGACTCACCTGGTTACCAGCCCTATCATATAGACTCACCTGGTCTCATCTGGTAGAAGACTGATGCAGAGGCATACAGAGCATTCGGAAAGTATTCAGACCCCTTGACTTTTTCCATATTTTGTTAAGTTACAACCATATTCTGAAATTGAATAGTTTTTAGCTACACAAAATAATCTACACACAATAACCCACAATGACAAAGCAAGAATGTTTTTATTTTATTTGTGCAAATATATTACAAATAAAAAAACCTGAAATATCCCATTTCCATAAGTATTCAGACCCTTTACTCAGTACTTTGTTGAAGCACCTTTGACAGTGATTACAGCCTCCAGTCTTCTTGGGTATGACGCTACAAGCTTGGCACACCTGCATTTGGGGAGTTTCTCCCATTCTTCTCTGCAGATCCTCTCAAGCTCTGTCAGGTTGGATGGGGAGCGTCGCTGCACAGCTATTTTCAGGTCTCTCCAGAGATGTTCGATCTGATTCATGTCCGGAATCTATCTGGGCCACTCAAGGACTTTCAGAAACTTGTCCCGAAGCCACTCCTGCATTGTATTTGCTGTCTGCTTAGGGTTGTTGTCCTGTATGTATGAAGGTGAACCTTCGCCCCAGTCTGAGGTCCTGAGCGCTCTGGAGCAGGTTTTCATCAAGGATCTCTCTGTACTTTGCTCTGTTCATCTTTCCCTCGATCCTGACTAGTCTCCCAGTCCCTGCCGCTGAAAAACATCCCCACAGCATGATGCTGCCACCACCATGCTTCACCGTAGGGATGGTGCCAGCTTTCCTCCAGACGTGAAGCTTGGCATTTAGGCCAAAGATTTCAATCTTGGTTTCATCAGACCAGAGAATCTTGTTTCTCACGGTCAGAGAGTCTTTAGGTGCCTTTTGGTAAACTACAAGCGGGTTGTCATGTGCCTTTTACTGAGGTGTGGCTTCCGTCTGGCCTCTCAACCATAAAGGCCTGATTGGTGGAGTGCTGCAGAGATCGTTGTCCTTCTGGAAGGTTCTCCCATCTCCACAGAGGAACTTTAGTGCTCTGTCAGAGTGACCATCGGGTTTTTGGTCACCTCCCTGACCAAGACCCTTCTCCCCCGATTGCTATGGACAATTCCTTCGACCTCATGGCTTGGTTTTGGCTCTGACAAGCACTGTCAACTGTGGGACCTTATATAGACAGGTGTGTGCCTTTCCACATCATGTCCAATCAATTGATTTCACCACAGGTGGACTCCAATCAAGTTGTAGAAACATCTCAAGGATGATCAATGGAAACAGGATGCACTTGAGTTCAATTTCGAGTCTTATAGCAAAGGGTCTGAATATTTACTTCAATAATGTAATTCTGTTTTTTTATTTGTAATACCTTTGCAAAAAAAAAAAAATGTTTTCGCTTCATCATTATGGGGTATTGTGATGTCATTATGGGGTACTGTGATGTCATTATGGGGTACTGTGATGTCATTATGGGGTATTGTGATGTCATTATGGGGTATTGTGATGTCATTATGGGGTATTGTGATGTCACTATGGGGTATTGTGATGTCATTATTGGGTATTGTGATGTCATTATGGGGTATTGTGGTGTCATTATGGGGTATTGTGATGTCATTATGGGGTATTGTGATGTCATTATGGGGTATTGTGGTGTCATTATGGGGTATTGTGATGTCATTATGGGGTACTGTGATGTCATTATGGGGTATTGTGATGTCATTATGGGGTATTGTGGTGTCATTATGGGGTATTGTGATGTCATTATGGGGTACTGTGATGTCATTATGGGGTATTGTGATGTCATTATTGGGTATTGTGATGTCATTATGGGGTATTGTGGTGTCATTATGGGGTATTGTGATGTCATTATGGGGTACTGTGATGTCATTATGGGGTATTGTGATGTCATTATTGGGTATTGTGATGTCATTATGGGGTATTGTGTGTAGATTGCTGAGGATTTTTTATTTTATTTTATTCATTTTAGAAAAAGGCTGTAACGCGACAAAGTCAAGGGGTCTGAATACTTTCTGAGTACACTGTACATCCTTTACATAACCCGTGTGGAAGGAAGGATCTTTTTGTTGTCCAGACACCCTTTGAACAGGCATGAGAGAGCAGTACTACGTGGTAAGGATGTCTATAAACTGGAGTTAACTACAACGCTGTCCACTGGGAACAGGTCCCAACAGTACCTCACACTAAATCATATAGATATGAGGATTCTGTCATGAGTGGCTCCTCAATGTACAGATATAGATGGTATACAGATATTGGTAAAGGAAACTACTGAAGACTTGTTCTCGTTGTCAAGCACCCCACCCGCCTGTTTTCTCTTCAGTTGAGATGTGAAAAAGCTCGTCTCTCTCAGAACATGCCAACGTTTGACCTTGAGCGCTTTACATAATTGAATGAAAAAAACAATTGTCACACTTAAGAATTTTAATTTAGAGCCACAGAAAGAATAAGACAATTAGGGGCAGCAGCGTTGAGGGGAAACACATTTATTTTCCAGTTAATTGAAAAAGTAATTGTCAGATCCGAAGATATTCTCTATAGTATAGAGTTTTGATGGAACATAATAGGGCCTTTCAGACATCTCCTCACCAAGCCAGGCCTTCTGGCTGTCATTTCCCCACCTCCCCCTCCCCATCAACAGCCCCCCCCCTTCCTCCCATCAACAGCCGCCCCCCATCAACAGCCGCCCCCCCCATCAACATCCCCCTCCCCTTCCTCCCATCAACAGCCCCTCCCCTTCCTCCCATCAACAGCCCTCCCCCTTCCTCCCATCAACAGCCCCTCCCTTCCTCCCATCAACAGCCCCCTCCCCTCCTCCCATCAACAGCCCCTCCCTTCCCCCCATCAACAGCCCCCTCCCTTCCCCCATCAACAGCCCCCTCCCTTCCTCCCATCAACAGCCCCCTCCCTTCCTCCCATCAACAGCCCCTCCCTTCCTCCCATCAACAGCCCCCCTCCTCCTCCCATCAACAGCCCCCTCCCTTCCTCCCATCAACAGCCCCCTCCCTTCCCCCATCAACAGCCCCTCCCTTCCTCCCATCAACAGCCCCCTCCCTTCCCCCATCAACAGCCCCTCCTTCCCCCATCAACAGCCCCCTCCCTTCCTCCCATCAACAGCCCTCCCCCTTCCTCCCATCAACAGCCCCCTCCCTTCCTCCCATCAACAGCCCCCTCCCTCCTCCCATCAACAGCCCCTCCCTTCCCCCATCAACAGCCCCCTCCCTTCCCCCATCAACAGCCCCTCCCTTCCTCCCATCAACAGCCCCCTCCCTTCCTCCCATCAACAGCCCCTCCCTTCCTCCCATCAACAGCCCCCTCCCTCCTCCCATCAACAGCCCCCTCCCCTCCTCCCATCAACAGCCCCCTCCCTTCCTCCCATCAACAGCCCCCTCCCTTCCCCATCAACAGCCCCCCTTCCCCCATGGATGGGGTGCTGTTGATGGTTGAAGGGGGGCTTTGGAAGGGGGGGGTTGATGGGGGAAGGGGGTTTAAATGCCAGGCTAATCAGTTTAAATGCCAGGCTAATACCAACACTACCAACCAACCACAACATAATGAAGGCCATTACAACCCCAAACCCCTGTAGATTAATCTCCTCTGCACAACCATCTTTAAATCCAATTGTGTGGAGGTTGGATCCAACTTTTCTATAGGACCTGATGCATATATAAGTGTGTAATCTCAGGGAGCAGTGGAGGAAGGAACGGGGGTTATATCTGCCTTGGGAATACTGGGAATGACACAGCGTTCCGAGCTGGAACACTAAGCCCCGTTCCCATACTCCAGGGGCTGCTAGGAGCAAGCTGTGCACACTGATGTGTAGTTTAACAATACATCCCCTGCTGTACTGTACTCCCATTGGCTGGGACACATCCCCTGCTGTACTGTACTCCCATTGGCTGGGACACATCCCCTGGTGTACTGTACTCCCATTGGCTGGGACACATCCCCTGCTGTACTGTACTCCCATTGGCTGGGACACATCCCCTGGTGTACTGTACTCCCATTGGCTGGGACACATCCCCTGCTGTACTGTACTCCCATTGGCTGGGACACATCCCCTGCTGTACTGTACTCCCATTGGCTGGGACTGGAGGAGGACACATCCCCTGCTGTACTGTACTCCCATTGGCTGGGACTGGAGGAGGACACATCCCCTGCTGTACTGTACTCCCATTGGCTGGGACTGGAGGAGGACACATCCCCTGCTGTACTGTACTCCCATTGGCTGGGACTGGAGGAGGACACATCCCCTGCTGTACTGTACTCCCATTGGCTGGGACACATCCCCTGCTGTACTGTACTCCCATTGGCTGGGACATATCCCCTGCTGTACTGTACTCCCATTGGCTGGGACTGGAGGAGGACACATCCCCTGCTGTACTGTACTCCCATTGGCTGGGACTGGAGGAGGACACATCCCCTGCTGTACTGTACTCCCATTGGCTGGGACTGGAGGAGGACACATCCCCTGCTGTACTGTACTCCCATTGGCTGGGACTGGAGGAGGACACATCCCCTGCTGTACTGTACTCCCATTGGCTGGGACTGGAGGAGGACACATCCCCTGCTGTACTGTACTCCCATTGGCTGGGACTGGAGGAGGACACATCCCCTGCTGTACTGTACTCCCATTGGCTGGGACACATCCCCTGCTGTACTGTACTCCCATTGGCTGGGACTGGAGGAGGACACATCCCCTGCTGTACTGTACTCCCATTGGCTGGGACTGGAGGAGGACACATCCCCTGCTGTACTGTACTCCCATTGGCTGGGACTGGAGGAGGACACATCCCCTGCTGTACTGTACTCCCATTGGCTGGGACTGGAGGAGGACACATCCCCTGCTGTACTGTACTCCCATTGGCTGGGACTGGAGGAGGACACATCCCCTGCTGTACTGTACTCCCATTGGCTGGGACTGGAGGAGGACACATCCCCTGCTGTACTGTACTCCCATTGGCTGGGACTGGAGGAGGACAACTCTAAACCTTTTACTGGCTTCAACTGGCATTATTGTATTTAACCTTTATTTAACTAAGTCAGTTAAGAACAAATTCTAATTTACAATGACGGCCTACCGGGGAACAGTGGGTTAACTGCCTTGGTCAAGGGAACAGTGGGTTAACTGCCTTGGTCAGGGGAACAGTGGGTTAACTGCCTTGGTCAGGGGAACAGTGGGTTAACTGCCTTGTTCAGGGGAACAGTGGGTTAACTGCCTTGGTCAGGGGAACAGTGGGTTAACTGCCTTGGTCAGGGGAACAGTGGGTTAACTGCCTTGTTCAGGGGAACAGTGGGTTAACTGCCTTGGTCAGGGGAACAGTGGGTTAACTGCCTTGGTCAGGGGAACAGTGGGTTAACTGCCTTGGTCAGGGGAACAGTGGGTTAACTGCCTTGGTCAGGGGAACAGTGGGTTAACTAGCCTTGTTCAGGGGAACAGTGGGTTAACTGCCTTGGTAAGGGGAACAGTGGGTTAACTGCCTTGGTCAGGGGAACAGTGGGTTAACTGCCTTGTTCAGGGGAACAGTGGGTTAACTGCCTTGGTCAAGGGAACAGTGGGTTAACTGCCATGTTCAGGGGAACAGTGGGTTAACTGCCTTGGTCAGGGGAACAGTGGGTTAACTGCCTTGGTCAGGGGAACAGTGGGTTAACTGCCTTGTTCAGGAGAACAGTGGGTTAACTGCCTTGGTCAGGGGAACAGTGGGTTAACTGCCTTGGTCAGGGGAACAGTGCGTTAACTGCCTTGGTCAGGGGAACAGTGGGTTAACTGCCTTGTTCAGGGGAACAGTGGGTTAACTGCCTTGGTCAGGGGAACAGTGGGTTAACTGCCTTGGTCAGGGGAACAGTGGGTTAACTGCCTTGGTCAGGGGAACAGTGGGTTAACTGCCTTGTTCAGGGGAACAGTGGGTTAACTGCCTTGGTCAGGGGAACAGTGGGTTAACTGCCTTGGTCAGGGGAACAGTGGGTTAACTGCCTTGTTCAGGGGAACAGTGGGTTAACTGCCTTGGTCAGGGGAACAGTGGGTTAACTGCCTTGGTCAGGGGAACAGTGGGTTAACTGCCTTGGTCAGGGGAACAGTGGGTTAACTGCCTTGGTCAGGGGAACAGTGGGTTAACTAGCCTTGTTCAGGGGAACAGTGGGTTAACTGCCTTGGTAAGGGGAACAGTGGGTTAACTGCCTTGGTCAGGGGAACAGTGGGTTAACTGCCTTGTTCAGGGGAACAGTGGGTTAACTGCCTTGGTCAAGGGAACAGTGGGTTAACTGCCATGTTCAGGGGAACAGTGGGTTAACTGCCTTGGTCAGGGGAACAGTGGGTTAACTGCCTTGGTCAGGGGAACAGTGGGTTAACTGCCTTGTTCAGGAGAACAGTGGGTTAACTGCCTTGGTCAGGGGAACAGTGGGTTAACTGCCTTGGTCAGGGGAACAGTGCGTTAACTGCCTTGGTCAGGGGAACAGTGGTCAGGGGCAGAACGACAGATTTTTCTTACCTTGTCAGCTCGGGTATTCAATCTTACAACCTTTCGGTTACTAGTCCAACGCTCTGACCGCTAGGCTACCTGCAGTCCCTCCACTCTAACCACTAGGCTACCCTGCCGCCCCTACACTCTAACCACTAGGCTACCTGCCTGCCCCTACACTCTAACCACTAGGCTACCTGACGCCCCTACACTCTGACCACTAGGCTACCTGACGCCCCTACACTCTGACCACTAGGCTACCTGACGCCCCTACACTCTGACCACTAGGCTACCTGACGCCCCTACACTCTAACCGCTAGGCTACCTGACGCCCCTACACTCTAACCGCAAGGCTACCTGATGCCCCTACACTCTAACCGCTAGGCTACCTGACGCCTCTACACTCTAACCGCTAGGCTACCTGACGCCCCTACACTCTAACCACTAGGCTACCTGCCACCTCTACACTCTAAGCACTAGGCTACCTGCCTCTAACCACTAGGCTACCTGACGCCCCTACACTCTAACCACTAGGCTACCTGACGCCCCTACACTCTAACCGCTAGGCTACCTGACGCCCCTACACTCTAACCGCTAGGCTACCTGACGCCTCTACACTCTAACCGCTAGGCTACCTGACGCCCCTACACTCTAACCACTAGGCTACCTGCCGCCTCTACACTCTAAGCACTAGGCTACCTGCCGCCTCTACACTCTAAGCACTAGGCTACCTGCCGCCTCTACACTCTAAGCACTAGGCTACCTGCCGCCTCTACACTCTAAGCACTAGGCTACCTGCCTCTAACCACTAGGCTACCTGCCTCTAACCACTAGGCTACCTGCCTCTAACCACTAGGCTACCTGCCTCTAACCACTAGGCTACCTGCCACCCCTCCACTCTAACCACTAGGCTACCTGCCTCTAACCACTAGGCTACCTGCCTCCTCTACACTCTAACCACTAGGCTACCTGCATCCTCTACACTCTAACCACTAGGCTACCTGACGCCCCTCCACTCTAACCACTAGGCTACCTGCCTCCTCTACACTCTAACCACTAGGCTACCTGCCTCTAACCACTAGGCTACCTGCCTCTAACCACTAGGCTACCTGCCTCTAACCACTAGGCTACCTGCCACCCCTCCACTCTAACCACTAGGCTACCTGCCTCTAACCACTAGGCTACCTGCCTCCTCTACACTCTAACCACTAGGCTACCTGCCTCCTCTACACTCTAACCACTAGGCTACCCGACGCCCCTCCACTCTAACCACTAGGCTACCTGACGCCCCTCCACTCTGACCACTAGGCTACCTGCCGCCCCTCCACTCTGACCACTAGGCTACCTGTCTCCCCTACACTCTAACCACTAGGCTACCTGCCGCCCCTCCACTCTGACCACTAGGCTACCTGTCTCCCCTACACTCTAACCACTAGTCTTCGTGCCGTCCCTCCCCTCTAACCACTAGGATACCTGATGCCCCTACACTCTAACCACTAGGATACCTGACGCCCCTACACTCTAACCACTAGTCTTCCTGCCGTCCCTCCACTCTAACCACTAGGATACCTGACGCCCCTACACTCTAACCACTAGGATACCTGACGCCCCTACACTCTAACCACTAGGATACCTGACACCCCTACACTCTAACCACTAGGCTACCTGCCGTCCCTACACTCTAACCACTAGGATACCTGACGCCTCTACACTCTAACCACTAGGATACCTGACGCCCCTACACTCTAACCACTAGGATACCTGACGCCTCTACACTCTAACCACTAGGCTACCTGCCGTCCCTACACTCTAACCACTAGGATACCTGACGCCTCTACACTCTAACCACTAGGCTACCTGCCGTCCCTACACTCTAACCACTAGGATACCTGACGCCCCTACACTCTAACCACTAGGCTACCTGCCGCCCCTACACTCTAACCACTAGGATACCTGACGCCTCTACACTCTAACCACTAGGATACCTGACGCCCCTACACTCTAACCACTAGGCTACCTGCCGTCCCTACACTCTAACCACTAGGCTACCTGCCGTCCCTCCACTCTAACCACTAGGCTACCTGCCGTCCCTCCACTCTGACCACTAGGCTACCTGACGCCTCTACACTCTGACCACTAGGCTACCTGCCGTCCGTACACTCTAACCACTAGGCTACCTGACGCCCCTACACTCTAACCTCTAGGCTACCTGACGCCCCTACACTCTAACCACTAGGCTACCTGACGCCCCTACACTCTAACCTCTAGGCTACCTGACGCCCCTACACTCTAACCACTAGGCTACCTGACGCCCCTCCACTCTAACCACTAGGCTACCTGACGTCCCAACACTCTAACCACTAGGCTACCTGCCGCCCCTCCACTCTAACCACTAGGCTACCTGACGTCCCAACACTCTAACCACTAGGCTACCTGCCGCCCCTACACTCCAACCACTAGGCTACCTGACGTCCCAACACTCTAACCACTAGGCTACCTGCCGCCCCTCCACTCTAACCTCTAGGCTACCTGACGCCCCTACACTCTAACCTCTAGGCTACCTGACGCCCCTACACTCTAACCACTAGGCTACCTGACGCCCCTCCACTCTAACCACTAGGCTACCTGACGTCCCAACACTCTAACCTCTAGGCTACCTGCCGTCCCTCCACTCTAACCACTAGGCTACCTGACACCCCTCCACTCTAACCACTAGGCGACCTGCCGCCTCTACACTCTAACCACTAGGCTACCTGCCGTCCCTACACTCTAACCACTAGGCGACCTGTCTCCCCATGTCTCCTTGGCATCCAACACCACCAGGCCATTTGAATCCTCCTAAACTGGTCCACGTGACTTTAAGAAACCTCCAGTAGTGTCCAGGTGCACCGTTACAACACTGAGCGGGTGGTGATGCATCACCTGTTTTTACGCCATGCTTCTCTGACAACAGTTTATCCCATGTTCAATGTATTTCACACATTGACCTCTAACCCCCACCCCATTTCATATTTCCTGTGTCAGGTGCTGGTGCCCAAGAGGTCAGAGTTCAAGGGGAAGATGATTGAGGTGGAGATCTTCGAGGCTGGCAAGCACTTCCTGAAGGGAAGACCACTGGACGGCTCCGTAGTGTTCACTCCCTCCATCGCCGAGCCGCTGCAGCAGGGGGAGGTGTCTGGGCTCAGTCAGGTAACCTATTCAATCACTCCCTCCATCGCCGAGCCGCTGCAGCAGGGGGAGGTGTCTGGGCTCAGTCAGGTAACCTATTCAATCACTCCCTCCATCGCCGAGCCGCTGCAGCAGGGGGAGGTGTCTGGGCTCAGTCAGGTAACCTATTCAATCACTCCCTCCATCGCCGAGCCGCTGCAGCAGGGGGAGGTGTCTGGGCTCAGTCAGGTAACCTATTCAATCACTCCCTCCATCGCCGAGCCGCTGCAGCAGGGGGAGGTGTCTGGGCTCAGTCAGGTAACCTATTCAATCACTCCCTCCATCGCCGAGCCGCTGCAGCAGGGGGAGGTGTCTGGGCTCAGTCAGGTAACCTATTCAATCACTCCCTCCATCGCCGAGCCGCTGCAGCAGGGGAGGTGTCTGGGCTCAGTCAGGTAACCTATTCAATCACTCCCTCCATCGCCGAGCCGCTGCAGCAGGGGGAGGTGTCTGGGCTCAGTCAGGTAACCTATTCAATCACTCCCTCCATCGCCGAGCCGCTGCAGCAGGGGAGGTGTCTGGGCTCAGTCAGGTAACCTATTCAATCACTCCCTCCATCGCCGAGCCGCTGCAGCAGGGGGAGGTGTCTGGGCTCAGTCAGGTAACCTATTCAATCACTCCCTCCATCGCCGAGCCGCTGCAGCAGGGGGAGGTGTCTGGGCTCAGTCAGGTAACCTATTCAATCACTCCCTCCATCGCCGAGCCGCTGCAGCAGGGGAGGTGTCTGGGCTCAGTCAGGTAACCTATTCAATCACTCCCTCCATCGCCGAGCCGCTGCAGCAGGGGAGGTGTCTGGGCTCAGTCAGGTAACCTATTCAATCACTCCCTCCATCGCCGAGCCGCTGCAGCAGGGGAGGTGTCTGGGCTCAGTCAGGTAACCTATTCAATCACTCCCTCCATCGCCGAGCCGCTGCAGCAGGGGGAGGTGTCTGGGCTCAGTCAGGTAACCTATTCAATCACTCCCTCCATCGCCGAGCCGCTGCAGCAGGGGGAGGTGTCTGGGCTCAGTCAGGTAACCTTTTCAATACGACTGTGTTTGTGTCTCCTCTGTCAGCTCCTATTAGAGCTACAAATCTAAATCAAATCATCTATTGTCTTATACACAGTGTAAGGGGATAAAGAATATGTACATAAAGATATATGAATGAGTGATGGTACAGAGCAGCATACAGTAGATGGTATTGAGTGCAGTATATACATATGAGATGAGTATGTAAACAAAGTGGCATAGTTAAAGTGGCTAGTGATACATGTATTACGTAAGGATGCAGTCGATGATGTAGAGTACAGTATATACGTATACATATGAGATGAATAATGTAGGGTAAGTAACATTATATAAGGTAGCATTGTTTAAAGTGGCTAGTGATATATTTTACATCATTTCCCATCAATTCCCATTATTAAAGTGGCTGGAGTTGAGCGGTAGCTCTCTCAGACAGGAGAATATCTACGGCAAAAGTTAACAATGGAACAGACATACAGCAAAATGGTTATTTATTTCCATATAGGATTTGTTGTTTTTATTGTTGTTCTGCGTGAAATAAAAGAGTCTTTCAAGCCAGTTTACTCTGAGTCTGGCAGGGTTTACTTCAGGGGCAGCCATCACACTCTGAGTCTGGCAGGGTTACTTCAGGGGCAGCCATCACACTCTGAGTCTGGCAGGGTTTACTTCAGGGGCAGCCATCACACTCTGAGTCTGGCAGGGTTACTTCAGGGGCAGCCATCACACTCTGAGTCTGGCAGGGTTACTTCAGGGGCAGCCATCACACTCTGAGTCTGGCAGGGTTTACTTCAGGGGCAGCCATCACACTCTGAGTCTGGCAGGGTTACTTCAGGGGCAGCCATCACACTCTGAGTCTGGCAGGGTTACTTCAGGGGCAGCCATCACACTCTGAGTCTGGCAGGGTTACTTCAGGGGCAGCCATCACACTCTGAGTCTGGCAGGGTTTACTTCAGGGGCAGCCATCACACTCTGAGTCTGGCAGGGTTACTTCAGGGGCAGCCATCACACTCTGAGTCTGGCAGGGTTTACTTCAGGGGCAGCCATCACACTCTGAGTCTGGCAGGGTTACTTCAGGGGCAGCCATCACACTCTGAGTTGTTTCTCCAAGTTCCTCCAATAGCTGCCTTTTCTTCCCGGGAACCAAAGTGCAAGGTGATTTGAAATGATTGGAAGCCGTAACTACATGACTGTTATTGCTATTAGTCGAGGCTTGGAAATGACATTTCATTCACTGCGTCAATCCGCCTGAACAAAGTGTGAAGTCTTTCCTACTTAATGCCTTGTCACATCAATGGCCCTATTGAATTCAGCTAGAGGTTCAAGTATTTTCTTTTCAGCAGGAAGCTGGTAGGCCGAGCGATCTCAGGTCGTCAAAGGGCATGTCTTCCCATTGGCTTACCAGGTTGAATAAAGGCAATACGTTAATAAAAGAATGGCATTAACAGAAAAAGACATTATGAACAGGGGAGAAGGTCTCCCATTCAGTCAGCGTGAAGGCAGTAACTACCTGAATTAGTGTTGTCACGATACCAGGAAGCAAAGGAAACGAAACAGGAAGCGGTCTAAATGTCTCGAGGAATTAACCTTCTTAATGTTGGACAAAACAGCCTTCCTTATCTTGTCACCCAGAGTCACATTTCATTTATTTTTGCAAGCTATAGCACACAGTATTCTTTATTTTTACAAAAGTAGATTTTAGAGCATAGATTTGAGTCTGTTTCGTGTTTTCTTTTTTTGCCGAGGAACTTCTAGTATGGTGGAATGGTGACACTGGAATGGTGACACTGGAATGGTGACACTGGAATGGTGACACTGGAATGGTGACACTGAAATGGTGACATTGGAATGGTGACACTGGAATGGTGACATTGGAATGGTGACACTGGAATGGTGACACTGGAATGGTGACATTGGAATGGTGACACTGGAATGGTGACATTGGAATGGTGACATTGGAATGGTGACACTGGAATGGTGACATTGGAATGGTGACACTGGAATGGTGACACTGGCATGGTGACACTGGAATGGTGACACTGGAATGGTGACATTGGAATGGTGACACTGGAATGGTGACATTGGAATGGTGACATTGGAATGGTGACACTGGAATGGTGACATTGGAATGGTGACACTGGAATGGTGACACTGGAATGGTGACAACACCAATCTGAATAGATAAGACTAGTCCACTCCGGAGTGTCTGGTAGAATGAAGGACTTGATTTAGGCTCTCTAGAGATGCTAAAATGAAGCTGCTAGAGAAACTCTCCTCTCCTCTCTCAGCCTCATTGACTATTGGTCTAAAGTAGTCCTACTATATACAGTAGGGAATTGGGTGCCAGTCTGAACTCACACTGTGTCTGCTCCTAGGCCATCTGTTCCTCCCTACAATAGTTCTTAGATAGAATTCACGGACGGGACAGACAGGCAGTAGGGCAGGCCACTCCATCTTTTAATCACTTTAATCACTGGTTTTATAAATGGAGCCTGAAGTACTGTCTATCAGCCTGACAGGTCCTTCACTAGATGATGCCTTAAATACTATCTATCAGCCTGACAGGTCCTTCACTAGATGATGCCTTAAATACTATCTATCTGCCTGACAGGTCCTTCACTAGATGATGCCTTACATACTATCTATCAGCCTGACAGGTCCTTCACTAGATGATGCCTTAAATACTATCTATCAGCCTGACAGGTCCTTCACTAGATGATGCCTTAAATACTATCTATCAGCCTGACAGGTCCTTCACTAGATGATGCATTAAGGACTATCTATCAGCCTGACAGGTCCTTCACTAGATGATGCCTTAAATACTATCTATCAGCCTGACAGGTCCTTCACTAGATGATGCCTTAAATACTATCTATCAGCCTGACAGGTCCTTCACTAGATGATGCCTTAAATACTATCTATCAGCCTGACAGGTCCTTCACTAGATGATGCCTTAAATACTATCTATCAGCCTGACAGGTCCTTCACTAGATGATGCCTTAAATACTATCTATCAGCCTGACAGGCCTTAAATACTATCTATCAGCCTCCACTAGATGATGCCTTAAATACTTCTATCACTAGATGATGCCTTAAATACTATCTATCAGCCTGACAGGTCCTTCACTAGATGATGCCTTAAATACTATCTATCAGCCTGACAGGTCCTTCACTAGATGATGCCTTAAATACTATCTATCAGCCTGACAGGTCCTTCACTAGATGATGCCTTAAATACTATCTATCAGCCTGACAGGTCCTTCACTAGATGATGCCTTAAATACTATCTATCAGCCTGACAGGTCCTTCACTAGATGATGCCTTAAATGCTATCAGCCTGACAGGTCCTTCACTAGATGATGCCTTAAATACTATCTATCAGCCTGACAGGTCCTTCACTATATGATGCCTTAAATACTACCTATCAGCCTGACAGGTCCTTCACTAGATGATGCCTTAAATACTACCTATCAGCCTGACAGGTCCTTCACTAGATGATGCCTTAAATACTATCTATCAGCCTGACAGGTCCTTCACTAGATGATGCCTTAAATACTATCTATCAGCCTGACAGGTCCTTCACTAGATGATGCCTTAAATACTACCTATCAGCCTGACAGGTCCTTCACTAGATGATGCCTTAAATACTATCTATCTGCCTGACAGGTCCTTCACTAGATGATGCCTTAAATACTACCTATCAGCCTGACAGGTCCTTCACTAGATGATGCATTAAGGACTATCTATCAGCCTGACAGGTCCTTCACTAGATGGTTCAGCAGCTAATCACTCAGAGCCCTTCTGTATGATTCATACTCTCAATTAAAAAATAATCAACTCTTTTAAGGTTTATTATTTCAGATATCTTTAAATGTAAATTAAATGGGCAGCTTGAAGAGCTATTTCAGAATTGGAAGAAGTTAGTGAACCCTGTTTTTTATCCATCTAACATACATTAGTGTGCAGCAGACACTCAGTGTATACAAACATAGACACATAGGTGCACAACGTAGCCTGACCTGTACAGTACATTGGGGGGTGTGAGTCAGTGGGTCTGCAGGCTAAGATGTGGTCAGATCAGAGCCAGGGCTCTCAGTGGGTCTGCAGGCTAAGATGTGGTCAGATCAGAGCCAGGGCTCTCAGTGGGTCTGCAGGCTAAGATGTGGTCAGATCAGAGCCAGGGCTCTCAGTGGGTCTGCAGGCTAAGATGTGGTCAGATCAGAGCCAGGGCTCTCAGTGGGTCTGCAGGCTAAGATGTGGTCAGATCAGAGCCAGGGCTCTCAGTGGGTCTGCAGGCTAAGATGTGGTCAGATCAGAGCCAGGGCTCTCAGTGGGTCTGCAGGCTAAGATGTGGTCAGATCAGAGCCAGGGCTCTCAGTGGGTCTGCAGGCTAAGATGTGGTCAGATCAGAGCCAGGGCTCTCAGTGGGTCTGCAGACTAAGATGTGGTCAGATCAACATTAGTGTGCAGCACACACTCAGACACTCAGACAGGCAGTGTTTACAAACAAAGACACATAGGTGCACAGCGTAGCCTGACCTGTACAGTACCATGGGGGGGGGGGCATATATACAGAATGTACCGGTACAGAGTCAATGTGGAGGCTGTATACAGGGGGTACCGGTACAGAGTCAATGTGGAGGCTATATACAGGGTGTTACAGAGTCAATGTGCGGGGGGCACCGGTATTGAGGTGATATATACATG
>NW_027039994.1:85000-90000 GCF_034236695.1 Oncorhynchus nerka
CCACTGCAGACCGGAGTAGTTCAACGTAGTGAACTATATAATGTACCATTTGGGATGCATCCTCTCTCTCCTCTTGACTGTTGAAAACCACAGCTGTTTATCACTGGGAGTGACACAATGTGGCGGGGTTTTCACCGCAATTACATGTCCTACACAGCGCTAAGCTATTAGCTGCCTGTTCCATCACGGACGGAAACCCATTACACACATTCACAAGCTCTCTCTACAAACACACACATGTTAACGCACGCGCACGCACACACACGGACACAGTGTACGGCACGGGGACACAACTAGGTGGCAAAGGTCCGGAATAGGAGAAACTGGATCAGCAGCATGACTAGGTGGACTGGGGACGAGGACAGCCAGGAGACATCAGACCAGGTAGACTGGGGACGAGGACAGCCAGGAGACATCAGACCAGGTGGACTGGGGACGAGGACAGCCAGGAGACGTCAGACCAGGTGGACTGGGGACAAGGACAGCCAGGAGACATCAGACCAGGTGGACTGGGGACGAGGACAGCCAGGAGACGTCAGACCAGGTGGACTGGGGACAAGGACAGCCAGGAGACATCAGACCAGGTGGACTTGGGACGAGGACAGCCAGGAGACATCAGACCAGGTGGACTGGGGACGAGGACAGCCAGGAGACGTCAGACCAGGTGGACTGGGGACAAGGACAGCCAGGAGACGTCAGACCAGGTGGACTGGGGACAAGGACAGCCAGGAGACATCAGACCAGGTGGACTTGGGACGAGGACAGCCAGGAGACATCAGACCAGGTGGACTTGGGACGAGGACAGCCAGGAGACATCAGACCAGGTGGACTGGGGACGAGGACAGCCAGGAGACATCAGACCAGGTGGACTGGGGACGAGGACAGCCAGGAGACATCAGACCAGGTGGACTGGGGACGAGGACAGCCAGGAGACATCAGACCAGGTGGACTGGGGACGAGGACAGCCAGGAGACATCAGACCAGGTGGACTGGGGACGAGGACAGCCAGGAGACATCAGACCAGGTGGACTGGGGACGAGGACAGCCAGGAGACATCAGACCAGGTAGTCCTGAAGCATGGTCCTAGGACTCAGGTCCTCCAGAAGGAGAGGGGATCGACATCCCTGTCTTCGGTGCCCGGGGAACAGTGGGTTAACTGCCTTGTTCAGGGGCAGAACGACATATTTTTTACCTTGTCAGCTCGGGGATTCGATCCGGGAACATTTCGGGTTGCTGGCCCAACGCTCAGACCTGCGTCTTGTGACCGTAGCGTACGTGTAGGTATGGACCGGCAGGACCAAATCAGAGAGATAAGTAGGAGCAAGTCCATGTAATGCTTTGATAGGGAAATCAGCCCTCGCTTTAACAGGAAGTCAGTGTAGAGACTCGAGCGTTGGAGTAACATGATTAAATGTTTTGTTTCTCGTCAAGATTCTAGCAGACGTATTTAGCTGAGGTTTATTTACTGTCTTATCCGTGTGGCCGGAGAGAGCAGACCGCCATTTGTGACGCACCCCTTTTATCTCCCAGTCCTCCTGTCATGTGGGAAGAAACACAGCAAGCTTTCAGTGGCCCTCTTGACGTGGGAGGAGGAGGAGGAGGGGGGGGGTGAGGAGGAGGAGGTAGAAGAGGAGGGGAGGGGAGGGGAGGAGGAGGCTTCAATTGGACCCCGTTTACGTCCTCCTCTCTCCTGTCTTCTGGCATGATGACTAGCCGGTTGGAAGACACACTTTACCCTGTCTGTTGATCTGTCATGTCAGCCCCATACAGAGCCTTTACCCTGTCTGTTGATCTGTCATGTCAGCCCCATACAGAGCCTTTACCCTGTCTGTTGATCTGTCATGTCAGCCCCATACAGAGCCTTTACCCTGTCTGTTGATCTGTCATGCCAGCCCCATACAGAGCCTTTACCCTGTCTGTTGATCTGTCATGTCAGCCCCATACAGAGCCTTTACCCTGTCTGTTGATCTGTCATGTCAGCCCCATACAGAGCCTTTACCCTGTCTGTTGATCTGTCATGTCAGCCCCATACAGAGCCTTTACCCTGTCTGTTGATCTGTCATGTCAGCCCCATACAGAGCCTTTACCCTGTCTGTTGATCTGTCATGCCAGCCCCATACAGAGCCTTTACCCTGTCTGTTGATCTGTCATGTCAGCCCCATACAGAGCCTTTACCCTGTCTGTTGATCTGTCATGTCAGCCCCGTACAGAGCTGTGATTACAGGTTTGACAGAGGGCCTCGTGGTATTGATGTAGAATGGAACAGGAGCATTTGGGATATGGGAAAGCTAAGTGGTATGTTGTTGCTGTTATTTACACGAAGATGAAAAGGGGTTGTGGGATGTTCCTCCTTGTGGTGTATGGAGGAGCAGCTCGGTCACTGGGGTTTTCCTTTAGATTCACTGTAAGGAAGTAGTAGAGATTAATGGTGATTTTGATATTCACACTGTCGGTAGGGAAGGCTACTCTTGAGTCCATATCTCGTGTTCATATATAGTCAACGACATCTCGACAGCTAGAAACCAAAGCATTTCCCTGCACCTGCGATAACATCTGAAAACCTGGGTTTGGGGCCAATAAACTTTGATTTGATTTAGCTTGCTATTTCAACTTCTGGTCATTTTAGTTTAAAAGCAGAAAGCCCACACCTGATTTGGGGAGGTGCAGGCTGGTAAAACAGAGA
Organism: Oncorhynchus nerka; assembly: GCF_034236695.1. Lineage (NCBI taxonomy): Eukaryota > Metazoa > Chordata > Actinopteri > Salmoniformes > Salmonidae > Oncorhynchus > Oncorhynchus nerka. The sequence goes on from NW_027039994.1 coordinate 87,684, forward strand.
AGACAACCGCTACTGTCCACCGAAATAAAAAGGAAGCGATTCATATTCACTCCACTTCTGGTCGTTGTCATGCCCCAGTCTTTCTCTACCTGTCCTCCTGTCCCTAGACTCCCCCTAACCCTTCTCTACCTGTCCTCCTGTCCCTAGACTCCCCCTAACCCTTCTCTACCTGTCCTCCTGTCCCTAGACTCCCCCTAACCCTTCTCTACCTGTCCCTAGACTCCCCCTAACCCTTCTCTACCTGCCCTCCTGTCCCTAGACTCCCCCTAACCCTTCTCTACATGTCCTCCTGTTCCTAGACTCCCCTAACCCTTCTCTACCTGTCCTAGACTCCCCCTAACCCTTCTCTACCTGTCCTCCTGTCCCTAGACTCCCCCAACCCTTCTACCTGTCCTCCTGTCCCTAGACTCCCCCTAACACTTCTCTACCTGTCCCTAGACTCCCCCTAACCCTTCTCCACCTGTCCTCCTGTCCCTAGACTCCCCTAACCCTTCTCTACCTGTCCTTCTGTCCCTAGACTCCCCTAACCCTTCTCTACCTGTCCTCCTGTCCCTAGACTCCCCTAACCCTTCTCTACCTGTCCTCCTGTCCTATACTCCCCCTAACCCTTCTCTACATGTCCTCTGTTCCTAGACTCCCCTAACCCTTCTCTACCTGTCCCTAGACTCCCCCTAACCCTTCTCTACCTGTCCTCCTGTCCCTAGACTCCCCCAACCCTTCTCTACCTGTCCTCCTGTCCCTAGACTCCCCCTAACCCTTCTCTACCTGTCCCTAGACTCCCCTAACCCTTCTCTACCTGTCCTCCTGTCCCTAGACTCCCCCAACCCTTCTCTACCTGTCCTCCTGTCCCTAGACTCCCTAACCCTTCTCTACCTGTCCCTAGACTCCCCTAACCCTTCTCCACCTGTCCTCCTGTCCCTAGACTCCCCTAACCCTTCTCTACCTGTCCTCCTGTCCCTAGACTCCCCCAACCCTTCTCTACCTGTCCTCCTGTCCCCAGACTCCCTAACCCTTCTCTACCTGTCCCTAGACTCCCCTAACCCTTCTCCACCTGTCCTCCTGTCCATAGACTCCCCTAACCCTTCTCTACCTGTCCTTCTGTCCCTAGACTCCCCTAACCCTTCTCTACCTGTCCCTAGACTCCCTAACCCTTCTCTACCTGTCCTCCTGTCCCTAGACTCCCCCTAACCCTTCTCTACCTGTCCTCCTGTCCCTAGACTCCCCTAATCCTTCTCTACCTGTCCTCCTGTCCCTAGACTCCCCTAACCCTTCTCTACCTGTCCCCTGTCCCTAGACTCCCCCTAACCCTTCTCTACCTGTCCCCCTGTCCCTAGACTCCCCCTAATCCTTCTCTACCTGTCCTCCTGTCCCTAGACCCCCTAACCCTTCTCTACCTGTCCTCCTGTCCCTAGACTCCCCTAACCCTTCTCTACCTGTCCCTAGACTCCCCCTAACCCTTCTCTACCTGTCTTCCTGTCCCTAGACTCCCCCTAACCCTTCTCCACATGTTGTCCTGTCCCTAGACTCCCCCTAACCCTTCTCTACCTGTCCTCCTGTCCCTAGACTCCCCTAACCTTTCTCTACCTGTCCTCTAGTCCCTAGACTCCCCATAACCCTCTACCTGTCCTCCTGTCCCTAGACTCCCCCTAACCCTTCTCTACCTGTCCTCCTGTCCCTAGACTCCCCCTAACCCTTCTCTACCTGTCCCTAGACTCCCCTAACCCTTGGTCTACATGTCCTCCTGTCCCTAGACTCCCCCCAACCCTTCTCTACCTGTCCTCCTGTCCCTAGACTCCCCTAACCCTTCTCTACCTGTCCCTAGACTCCCCCTAACCCTTCTCCACCTGTCCTCCTGTCCATAGACTCCCCCTAACCCTTCTCTACCTGTCCTCCTGTCCCTAGACTCCCTAACCCTTCTCTACCTGTCCTCCTGTCCCTAGACTCCCTAATCCTTCTCTACCTGTCCTCCTGTCCCTAGACTCCCCCTAACCCTTCTCTACCTGTCCCCCTGTGCCTAGACTCCCCCTAACCCTTCTCTACCTGTCCCCCTGTCCCTAGACTCCCCTAATCCTTCTCTACCTGTCCTCCTGTCCCTAGACTCCCCTAACCCTTCTCTACCTGTCCCTAGACTCCCCCTAACCCTTCTCTACCTGTCCTCCTGTCCCTAGACTCCCCCTAACCCTTCTCTACCTGTCCCTAGACTCCCCTAACCCTTCTCTACCTGTCTTCCTGTCCCTAGACTCCCCCTAGCCCTTCTCCACCTGTTGTCCTGTCCCTAGACTCCCCTAACCTTCTTCTGTCCTCCTGTCCCTGACTC
>NW_027039994.1:95000-97500 GCF_034236695.1 Oncorhynchus nerka
CGGTGTGGTACTGTGACCTGGTAACATGGAACTCTTACGGTGTGGTACTGTGATGTGGTGTTGACATGGAACTCTTACGGTGTGGTACTGTGACGTGGTGGTAACATGGAACTCTTACGGTGTGTTACTGTGACGTGGTGGTAACATGGAACTCTTACGGTGTGGTACTGTGACCTGGTAACATGGAACTCTTACGGTGTGGTACTGTGACCTGGTAACATGGAACTCTTACGGTGTGGTACTGTGACGTGGTGGTAACATGGAACTCTTACGGTGTGGTACTGTGACCTGGTAACATGGAACTCTTACGGTGTGGTACTGTGACCTGGTAACATGGAACTCTTACGGTGTGGTACTGTGACCTGGTGGTAACATGGAACTCTTACGGTGTGGTACTGTGACCTGGTAACATGGAACTCTTACGGTGTGGTACTGTGACCTGGTAACATGGAACTCTTACTGTGTGTTACTGTGACCTGGTAATATGGAACTCTTACGGTGTGTTACTGTGACCTGGTGACATGGAACTCTTACGGTGTGGTACTGTGACGTGGTGGTAACATGGAACTCTTACGGTGTGGTACTGTGACCTGGTAACATGGAACTCTTACGGTGTGGTACTGTGACCTGGTGGTAACATGGAACTCTTACGGTGTGGTACTGTGACCTGGTAACATGGAACTCTTACGGTGTGGTACTGTGACCTGGTAACATGGAACTCTTACTGTGTGTTACTGTGACCTGGTAATATGGAACTCTTACGGTGTGTTACTGTGACCTGGTGACATGGAACTCTTACGGTGTGGTACTGTGACGTGGTGGTAACATGGAACTCTTACGGTGTGGTACTGTGACCTGGTAACATGGAACTCTTACGGTGTGGTACTGTGACCTGGTGGTAACATGGAACTCTTACGGTGTGGTACTGTGACCTGGTGGTAACATGGAACTCTTACGGTGTGGTACTGTGACCTGGTAACATGGAACTCTTATGGTGTGGTACTGTGACGTGGTGGTAACATGGAACTCTTACGGTGTGGTACTGTGACCTGGTAACATGGAACTCTTACGGTGTGGTACTGTGACCTGGTAACATGGAACTCTTACGGTGTGTTACTGTGACCTGGTAACATGGAACTCTTACGGTGTGGTACTGTGACGTGGTGGTAACATGGAACTCTTACGGTGTGGTACTGTGACCTGGTAACATGGAACTCTTACGGTGTGTTACTGTGACCTGGTAATATGGAACTCTTACGGTGTGGTACTGTGACCTGGTGACATGGAACTCTTACGGTGTGGTACTGTGACCTGGTAACATGGAACTCTTACGGTGTGGTACTGTGACGTGGTGGTAACATGGAACTCTTACGGTGTGTTACTGTGATGTGGTAACATGGAACTCTTACGGTGTGTTACTGTGACCTGGTAACATGGAACTCTTACGGTGTGTTACTGTGACCTGGTGGTAACATGGAACTCTTACGGTGTGTTACTGTGACCTGGTAACATGGAACTCTTACGGTGTGGTACTGTGACCTGGTAACATGGAACTCTTACGGTGTGGTACTGTGACGTGGTAACATGGAACTCTTACGGTGTGGTACTGTGACCTGGTAACATGGAACTCTTACGGTGTGGTACTGTGACGTGGTGGTAACATGGAACTCTTACGGTGTGGTACTGTGACCTGGTAACATGGAACTCTTACGGTGTGGTACTGTGACCTGGTAACATGGAACTCTTACGGTGTGTTACTGTGACCTGGTAACATGGAACTCTTACGGTGTGTTACTGTGACCTGGTAACATGGAACTCTTACGGTGTGGTACTGTGACGTGGTGGTAACATGGAACTCTTATGGTGTGGTACTGTGACGTGGTGGTAACATGGAACTCTTACGGTGTGGTACTACACGGGGGCCCCACAAGGGTGCGTTCTGAGCCCTCTCCTGTACTCCCTGTTCACCCACGACTGCGTGACCACGCACGCCTCCAACTCAATCATCAAGTTTGCGGACGACACAACAGTGGTAGGATTGATTACCAACAACGACGAGACGGCCTACAGGGAGGAGGTGAGGGCCCTCGGAGTGTGGTGTCAGGAAAATAACCTCACACTCAACGTCAACAAAACTAAGGAGATGATTGTGGACTTCAGGAAACAGCAGAGGGAACACCCCCCTATCCACATCGATGGATCAGTAGTGAAGAGGGTAGCAAGTTTTAAGTTCCTCGGCATACACATCACAGACAAACTGAATTGGTCCACTCACACTGACAGCGTCGTGAACATGGAAGCGCCTCTTCAACCTCAGGAGGCTGAAGAAATTCGGCTTGTCACCAAAAGCACTCACAAACTTCTACAGATGCACAATCGAGAGCATCCTGGCGGGCTGTATCACCGCCTGTGCAACTGCTCCGCCCTCAACCGGAAGGCTCTCCAGACGGTAGTGAGGTCTGCACAACGCATCACCTGGGGGCAAACTACCTGCCCTCCA
>NW_027039994.1:102500-129681 GCF_034236695.1 Oncorhynchus nerka
TTACCTGGCCCAGCCAGACTTCACTGTGCTTCCCTGGCCCAGCCAGACTTCCCTGCCAGACTTCACTGTGCTTCCCTGTTCTAACCTGGCCCAGCCAGACTTCCCTGTTCTAACCTGGCCCAGCCAGATTCCCTGTTCTAACCTGGCCCAGCCAGACTTCACTGTGCTTCCCTGTTCTAACCTGGCCTAGCCAGACTTCACTGTCTTCCCTGGCCCAGCCAGACTTCACTGTGCTTCCCTGTTCTAACTGGCCCTGTTCTTACCTGGCCTAGCCAGACTTCCTGTTCTTACCTGGCCCAGCCAGACTTCACTGCGCTCCCCTGTTCTAACCTGGCCCAGCCAGACTTCACTGTGCTTCCTGTTCTAACCAGACTTCACTGTGCTTCCCTGGCCCAGCCAGACTTCACTGTGCTCCCTGTTCTAACCTGGCCCAGCCAGACTTCACTGTGCTTCCCTGTTCTAACCTGGCCCAGCCTGACTTCACTGTGCTTCCCTGTTCTACTTCCCTGTTCTTACCTGGCCCAGCCAGCTTTCCTGGCCCAGCCAGACTTCACTGCCCAGCCAGACTTCCCTGTTCTACTTCACTGTGCTTCCCTGTTCTAACCTGGCCCAGCCAGACTTCCCTGTTCTAACCTGGCCCAGCCAGATTTCCCTGTTCTAACCTGGCCCAGGACTTCCCTGTTCTAACCTGGCCCAGCCAGACTTCACTGTGCTTCCCTGTTCTAACCTGGCCTAGCCAGACTTCCTGTTCCCTGGCCCAGCCAGACCCTGTGGATATTTCCTGGCCCAGCCAGACTTCACTGTGCCTTGGAGCCCTGTTCTACTTCACTGGCTTCCCCAGCCAGACTTCCCTGTTCTAACCTGGCCCAGCCAGACTTCACTGTTCTTCCTGTTCTAGCCAGACTTCCTGGCTTACCCCAGCCAGACTTCACTGTGCTTCCTGTTCTAACCTGGCCCAGCCAGACTTCCTGTGCTTCCCTGTTCTAACCAGACTTCACTGTGCTTCCCTGTTCTAACCTGGCCCAGCCAGACTTCCCTGTTCTAACCTGGCCCAGCCAGACTTCACTGTCTTCCCTGTTCTAACCTGGCCCAGCCAGACTTCACTGTGCTTCCCTGGCCCAGCCAGACTTCACTGTGCTTTTGGCCCAGCCCCTGTGTTCCCTGGGTAAAACAGACTTCCCTGTTCTACTTCCTGTGCTTCCCTGTTCTAACCTGGCCCAGCCAGACTTCCCTGTTCTAACCTGACTTCCCTGTTCTAACCTGGCCCAGCCAGACTTCACTTGTCCCTGTCTTACCTGGCCTAGAGCCAGACTTCACTGTGCTTCCCTGTTCTAACCTGGCCCAGCTAGACTTCACTGTCTTTCAACCCTGTTCTAACTTCACTGCATTCCCTGTTCTAACCTGGCCCAGCCAGACTACCCTGTTCTATTTCACTGTGCTTCCCTGTTCTAACCTGGCCCAGCCACACTTCCTGTTCTAACTGTGACTTCCCTGTGCTTCCTGTTCTAACCTGGCCCAGCCAGACTTCACTGTCTTCCCTGTTCTAACCTGGCCCAGCCAGACTTCCCTGTGCTTCCCTGTTCTAACCTGGCCCAGCCAGACTTCACTGTGCTTCCCTGTTCTAACCTGGCCCAGCCAGACTTCCCTGTTCTAACCTGGCCCAGCCAGACTTCCCTGTGCTTCCCTGTTCTAACCTGGCCCAGCCAGACTTCACTGTGCTCTCGTCTCCTACAGTGCAGGAGGAGGGGCGGCAGCCCTCAGCCTCTGAAGTGTTTTACATTAGTTATGTCCAACCCGGTGTCTCCTAGCGCCTGGCTTCATACATTCTGATGAGAGATCGCGAGAGAGAGGTGCTGTGATGTCAAGGAGAGACAGACCCCTCCCCCCAAGGATTCTACTATTCCCAATAGCTCCCCATTATTATATTATTCACCTCTATAGACAGAGTGGTGGATATTGTCCCTGAGGTAAAACAGATTAGAGACAGAGTGGTGGATATAGTCCCTGAGGTAAAACAGATTAGAGACAGAGTGGTGGATATTGTCCCTGAGGTAAAACAGATTAGAGACAGAGTGGTGGATATTGTCCCTGAGGTAAAACAGATTAGAGACAGAGTGGTGGATATTGTCCCTGAGGTAAAAACAGATTAGAGACAGAGTGGTGGATATAGTCCCTGAGGTAAAACAGGTTAGAGACAGAGTGGTGGATATTGTCCCTGAGGTAAAACAGATTAGAGACAGAGTGGTGGATATTGTCCCTGAGGTAAAAACAGATTAGAGACAGAGTGGTGGATATTGTCCCTGAGGTAAAACAGGTTAGAGACAGAGTGGTGGATATTGTCCCTGAGGTAAAACAGATTAGAGACAGAGTGGTGGATATTGTCCCTGAGGTAAAACAGGTTAGAGACAGAGTGGTGGATATTGTCCCTGAGGTAAAAACAGATTAGAGACAGAGTGGTGGATATTGTCCCTGAGGTAAAAACAGATTAGAGACAGAGTGGTGGATATTGTCCCTGAGGTAAAACAGGTTAGAGACAGAGTGGTGGAATTGTCCCAGGTAAAACAGATTAGAGACAGAGTGGTGGATATTGTCCCTGAGGTAAAACAGATTAGAGACAGAGTGGTGGATATTGTCCCTGAGGTAAAACAGATTAGAGACAGAGTGGTGGATATTGTCCCTGAGGTAAAACAGGTTAGAGACAGAGTGGTGGATATTGCCCCTGAGGTAAAAACAGATTAGAGACAGAGTGGTGGATATAGTCCCTGGTTAAAACAGATTAGAGACAGAGTGGTGGATATTGTCCCTAGGTAAAACAGATTAGAGACAGAGTGGTGGATATTGCCCCTGAGGTAAAACTATGTGTGGGTAGTAACTGAGTTAGCAGTCTTTTCAACTCAAGCCCACACACTTCTCATTCACACTGTACATGGTGTGACGTCATGAACACTCAGCAGCTCTGTGTCTTTGGTTGAAAGCAGTAGGTGTTATGTGTAAACACAGCAGACATGTATGAGTTAGGACATTCACTCTACCAACACCATTATCCCAGTGTATGAGTTAGGACATTCACTCTACCACCACCATTATCAGTTAGGACACATTCACTCTAGGACAGTCATCACCATTATCCCAGTGTATGAGTTAGGACATTCACTCTACCACCACCATTATCCCAGTTGGGACATTCACTCTACCATCAGGGTTCACTTATCCCAGTGTATGAGTTAGGACATTCACTCTACCACCACCATTATCCCAGTGTATGAGTTGGGACATTCACTCTACCATCAGGTCTCCAGTGTCAGAGATTATCCCAGTGTGTGAGTTAGGACATTCACTCTACCACTTCACCATTATGTCTAGGACCCAGTGTATGAGTTAGGACATTCACTCTACCACCACCATCCCATCTTAGCAGAGTCATTGTCTCTCTCTTCACTCCTCTCATCACAGAGGGATGATGTTCCTCTCATAGTTCAGGCACAGCAAGATAGATCAGCCTTTCATAATGGATGATCAAGACAGTGTCCACTGCAGAGTCCTCCTGGATTGAGACAGTGTCCTCATTCCCCCTGTGATTGAGACAGTGTACCCTCCTGGACAGATTCCCCTCTGTGATTGAGACAGTGTACCCTCCTAGACAGATTCATTCTGGACAGATTCCTCCTGTGATTGAGACAGTGTACCCTCCTAGACAGATTCCTTCTGGACAGATTCCTCCTGTGATCAAGACAGTGTACCCTCCTAGACAGATTCCTTCTGGGATTCCCCCTTGATTGAGACAGTGTTCCCTCCCTAGACAGATTCCTCCTGTGATGAAGACACGTAGGGGATAGGAAGGGTCTGGGGGGCACACACACATTGTCTCTCTCAGAAGAGCCTCTGATGTGCTCAGAGAGGACAATGGGACCGTGTTTCCAGCTGCAGGCGGCTGCAGGGCTGAGTGGGCGAGAGAAAGAGGAGAAGGAGAGTCTTCATCAGGATATATATATATATATATATATATATATATATATATATAAATGTCAGAGGCACACCAGGGACAGAAGGTTGAGAAGTCAGTAGAGAGAGACAAGGGAGAGTCAGAAAATCTTGAAAGTCCATCAGAGATGAGGTTGGATTTACAGAAGAGAGGCTTACTTCCTCGCTCATCCGCATTCATCCATCCCTGACACACACAACCTTCAGACAGGTCTGTCATCAGGGGTTGAGCAGCGTGCTAGAAGGGACATGTGGTACAGTATCTCACCGGTAATAATGCTCTTTAATGATCTAGACAGAGTCAAGCTGATACCGACTGAACAGGCGCTTCTTTCTCTCTCTAATTCGCCACCTGGAGAAATGGACTGGAAATTGATAGTTGCCAGAACTGACTGAATTTCTTAGAAGCACAGTCGGTAATGTAATTAAATAAAACATATATCTCAATCCTCTCAGAAAGGACATCTTCTGAAGTAGATCAATCTAATCTACACTATATATGTCTTCATCAGGGTCTCACTGTGTCAGAGAGGACAATGGGACATGTCCACTAGTCTTCATCAGGGTCTCACTCACTGGGACATGTCAGAGGGTCTCAGGACAATGGGACATGTCCACTAGTCTTCATCAGGGTCTCACTGTGTCAGAGAGGACAATGGGACATGTCCACTAGTCTTCATCAGGGTCTCACTGTGTCAGAGAGGACAATGGGACATGTCCACTAGTCTTCATCAGGGTCTCATTGTGTCAGAGAGGACAATGGGACATGTCCACTAGTCTTCATCAGGGTCTCACTGTGTCAGAGAGGACAATGGGACATGTCCACTAGTCTTCATCAGGGTCTCACTGTGTCAGAGAGGACAATGGGACATGTCCACTAGTCTTCATCAGGGTCTCACTGTGTCAGAGAGGACAATGGGACATGTCCACTAGTCTTCATCAGGGTCTCACTGTGTCAGAGAGGACAATGGGACATGTCCACTAGTCTTCATCAGGGTCTCACTGTGTCAGAGAGGACAATGGGACATGTCCACTAGTCTTCATCAGGGTCTCATTGTGTCAGAGAGGACAATGGGACATGTCCACTAGTCTTCATCAGGGTCTCACTGTGTCAGAGAGGACAATGGGACATGTCCACTAGTCTTCATCAGGGTCTCACTGTGTCAGAGAGGACAAGGGGACATGTCCACTAGTCTTCATCAGGGTCTCACTGTGTCAGAGAGGACAAGGGGACATGTCCACTAGTCTTCATCAGGGTCTCATTGTGTCAGAGAGGACAATGGGACATGTCCACTAGTCTTCATCAGGGTCTCACTGTGTCAGAGAGGACAATGGGACATGTCCACTAGTCTTCATCAGGGTCTCACTGTGTCAGAGAGGACAATGGGACATGTCCACTAGTCTTCATCAGGGTCTCACTGTGTCAGTCAGAGGACAATGGGACATGTCCACTAGTCTTCATCAGGGTCTCACTGTGTCAGAGAGGACAATGGGACATGTCCACTAGTCTTCATCAGGGTCTCATTGTGTCAGAGAGGACAATGGGACATGTCCACTAGTCTTCATCAGGGTCTCACTGTGTCAGAGAGGACAATGGGACATGTCCACTAGTCTTCATCAGGGTCTCAGTCTTGTGTCAGAGAGGACAATGGGACATGTCCACTAGTCTTCATCAGGGTCTCATTGTGTCAGAGGACAATGGGACATGTCCACTAGTCTTCATCAGGGTCTCATTGTGTCAGAGAGGACAATGGGACATGTCCACTAGTCTTCATCAGGGTCTCACTGTGTCAGAGAGGACAATGGGACATGTCCACTAGTCTTCATCAGGGTCTCACTGTGTCAGAGAGGACAATGGGACATGTCCACTAGTCTTCATCAGGGTCTCACTGTGTCAGAGAGGACAATGGGACATGTCCACTAGTCTTCATCAGGGTCTCACTGTGTCAGAGGACAATGGGACATGTCCACTAGTCTTCATCAGGGTCTCACTGTGTCAGAGAGGACAATGGGACATGTCCACTAGTCTTCATCAGGGTCTCATTGTGTCAGAGAGGACAATGGGACATGTCCACTAGTCTTCATCAGGGTCTCACTGTGTCAGAGAGGACAATGGGACATGTCCACTAGTCTTCATCAGGGTCTCACTGTGTCAGAGAGGACAATGGGACATGTCCACTAGTCTTCATTAGGGTCTCACTGTGTCAGAGAGGACAATGGGACATGTCCACTAGTCTTCATCAGGGTCTCATTGTGTCAGAGGACAATGGGACATGTCCACTAGTCTTCATCAGGGTCTCACTGTGTCAGAGAGGACAATGGGACATGTCCACTAGTCTTCATCAGGGTCTCACTGTGTCAGAGGACAATGGGACATGTCCACTAGTCTTCATCAGGGTCTCACTGTGTCAGAGAGGACAATGGGACATGTCCACTAGTCTTCATCAGGGTCTCATTGTGTCAGAGAGGACAATGGGACATGTCCACTAGTCTTCATCAGGGTCTCACTGTGTCAGAGAGGACAATGGGACATGTCCACTAGTCTTCATCAGGGTCTCATTGTGTCAGAGAGGACAATGGGACATGTCCACTAGTCTTCATCAGGGTCTCACTGTGTCAGAGAGGACAATGGGACATGTCCACTAGTCTTCATCAGGGTCTCATTGTGTCAGAGAGGACAATGGGACATGTCCACTAGTCTTCATCAGGGTCTCACTGTGTCAGAGAGGACAATGGGACATGTCCACTAGTCTTCATCAGGGTCTCACTGTGTCAGAGAGGACAATGGGACATGTCCACTAGTCTTCATCAGGGTCTCATTGTGTCAGAGAGGACAATGGGACATGTCCACTAGTCTTCATCAGGGTCTCATTGTGTCAGAGAGGACAATGGGACATGTCCACTAGTCTTCATCAGGGTCTCATTGTGTCAGAGAGGACAATGGGACATGTCCACTAGTCTTCATCAGGGTCTCACTGTGTCAGAGAGGACAATGGGACATGTCCACTAGTCTTCATCAGGGTCTCACTGTGTCAGAGAGGACAATGGGACATGTCCACTAGTCTTCATCAGGGTCTCACTGTGTCAGAGAGGACAATGGGACATGTCCACTAGTCTTCATCAGGGTCTCATTGTGTCAGAGAGGACAATGGGACATGTCCATGAGCCTACTGTCTCACTGAAACCTGACTGAATGAGTTCAGTGTTCAGTCTAGTATGGACACACTAGGAATCAGTGTTCCATTTGGGAGCAGGATAAGTCTTCATCAGGGTTCAGATGAATGACAGGAAGGAGAAATGTCTCTATCTCACAGGTTCAGATGAATGACAGGAAGGAGAAATGTCTCTATCTATCAGGTTCAGATGAATGACAGGAAGGAGAAAGTCTCTATCTACAGGTTCAGATGAATGACAGGAAGGAGAAGGTAGGTCTCAGATCAGAAGGACAGGAAGGGAAAGGTCTCTAGGGGTTCAGATGTGTGACAGGAAGGAGAAAGGTCTCTATCTCACAGGTTCAGATGAATGACAGGAAGGAGAAAGGTCTCTATCTACAGGTTCAGATGAATGACAGGAAGGAGAAAAGTCTCTATCTACAGGTTCAGATGAATGACAGGAAGGAGAAAGGTCTCTTCTCAACTGTCTGAAGTTCTGAGAGTTAAACATGTATAAATAGAATCCCTTGAATGGGAAAATCAATGATGTCATAATGAGTGGACTGGCAGCCATATTGAGTGGGCTGGCAGCCATATTGAGTGGACTGGCAGCCATATTGAGTGGGCTGGCAGCCATATTGAGTGGACTGGCAGCCATAATGAGACTGGCAGATGAATGACAGGTGGACTGGCAGCCATATTGAGTGGACTGGCAGCCATATTGAGTGGACTCAGGCAGCCATATTGAGTGGACCGGCAGCCATATTGAGTGGGACCGACAGCCATATTGAGTGGGACCGACAGCCATATTGAGTGGGACCGACAGCCATATTGAGTGGACTGGCAGCCATATTGAGTGGACTGGCAGCCATATTGAGTGGACTGGCAGCCATATTGAGTGGACTGGCAGCCACATTGAGTGGACTGGCAGCCACATTGAGTGGACTGGCAGCCATATTGAGTGGACTGGCAGCCATATTGAGTGGACCGGCAGCCATATTGAGTGGACCGGCAGCCATATTGAGGGGACCGGCAGCCATATTGAATGGGACCGACAGCCATATTGAGTGGACCGGCAGCCATATTGAGTGGGACCGACAGCCATATTGAGTGGGACCGACAGCCATATTGAGTGGGACCGACAGCCATATTGAGTGGGACCGACAGCCATATTGAGTGGACCGGCAGCCATATTGAGTGGGACCGGCAGCCATATTGAGTGGACAATGAGCCATATTGAGTGGACCGGCAGCCATATTGAATGGGACCGACAGCCATATTGAGTGGACCGGCAGCCATATTGAGTGGGACCGACAGCCATATTGAGTGGGACCGACAGCCATATTGAGTGGGACCGACAGCCATATTGAGTGGGACCGACAGCCATATTGAGTGGACCGGCAGCCATATTGAGTGGACTGGCAGCCATATTGAGTGGACTGGCAGCCATATTGAGTGGACTGGCAGCCATATTGAGTGGACTGGCAGCCATATTGAGTGGACTGGCAGCCATATTGAGTGGACTGGCAGCCATATTGAGTGGACTGGCAGCCATATTGAGTGGACTGGCAGCCATATTGAGTGGACTGGCAGCCACATTGAGTGGACTGGCAGTCATATTGAGTGGACTGGCAGTCATATTGAGTGGACTGGCAGCCATATTGAGTGGACTGGCAGCCACATTGAGTGGACTGGCAGCCATATTGAGTGGACTGGCAGCCATATTGAGTGGACTGGCAGCCATATTGAGTGGACTGGCAGCCACATTGAGTGGACTGGCAGTCATATTGAGTGGACTGGCAGTCATATTGAGTGGACTGGCAGCCACATTGAGTGGACTGGCAGTCATATTGAGTGGACTGGCAGCCACATTGAGTGGACTGGCAGCCATATTGAGTGGACTGGCAGCCATATTGAGTGGACTGGCAGCCACATTGAGTGGACTGGCAGCCATATTGAGTGGACTGGCAGCCACATTGAGTGGACTGGCAGCCATATTGAGTGGACTGGCAGCCATATTGAGTGGACTGGCAGCCACATTGAGTGGACTGGCAGCCATATTGAGTGGACTGGCAGCCATATTGAGTGGACTGGCAGCCATATTGAGTGGACTGGCAGCCACATTGAGTGGACTGGCAGCCACATTGATTGGACTGGCAGCCACATTGAGTGGACTGGCAGCCATATTGAGTGGACTGGCAGCCATATTGAGTGGACTGGCAGCCATATTGAGTGGACTGGCAGCCATATTGAGTGGACTGGCAGCCATATTGAGTGGACTGGCAGCCATATTGAGTGGACTGGCAGCCACATTAGTGGACTGGCAGCCATATTGAGTGGACTGGCAGCCATATTGAGTGGACTGGCAGCCATATTGAGTGGACTGGCAGCCACATTGAGTGGACTGGCAGCCATATTGAGTGGACTGGCAGCCACATTGAGTGGACTGGCAGCCACATTGAGTGGACTGGCAGCCACATTGAGTGGACTGGCAGCCATATTGAGTGGACTGGCAGCCATATTGAGTGGACTGGCAGCCATATTGAGTGGACTGGCAGCCATATTGAGTGGACTGGCAGCCATATTGAGTGGACTGGCAGCCATATTGAGTGGACTGGCAGCCATATTGAGTGGACTGGCAGCCACATTGAGTGGACTGGCAGCCATATTGAGTGGACTGGCAGCCACATTGAGTGGACTGGCAGCCATATTGAGTGTCCCCGTAGCTCACAACAGATGATAACTCACTTCCTCTACAGTTCTCTATAATGTAACCTTGGCTAACTCTCTGCTGTCTCTCTACAGGAGCAGCTGTCCCTCCAGCAGAATGGGTCCGTCCCCTCCTCAGGCGTGCTGACTGTATCCTGGAGCCCCTGGAGCCTGGACAGAGAGGGGCTGAAGCTGTTGTCTATCGGCCTGGCTGTGGTGGCTATCCTAGTGGTCTTCATGTGGGAGAAACTCCACTGAGACCGAGGGGCTGGAAGACATGGACCTGGGCCTGTATTTATAGAGCGTCTCGGAGGAAGAGTGCTGATCCAGGATCAGTGCCTTCCTTTACAATCATCCTTATGTTCTACAAGGCAAAACTGATCAGCATTCATACACCGAGACTCTTTATGAATAAGGGACCTGGATCAAATACATATGGAAATTATTTCCAAGTACTTTGTACTGGGCAAACTAAATCAAGCGTAGCTCGAGTATTTGAAAGAATTTGACATATTTATTTGGCCCTATAGGTTTGGTTGAAATGGGTTTTGGATGGGTCCTAGTTTAGCTTTATATGAGGAAAAACTTCTCAGTCTTGGACAAAGACGGATGGATTCTGGAGCTGCATGTGAGAGTTAGGAAGAGGAGACGAGGGAAGGAAACAAGGACAGGAGATAAGGAGAGGACAGGTTAAAGACATGTTGTGTGATACTCTGATTTAAGATGGTGGATATCTTTAATTAAAAGTATTTATTTTGACCACAATGAAACAGACACAGAGGAACAGGTATATTTGTTGGTAATGAGTTTAGATCACAGTAAAAGCCCTCTCTGTGTCTGTCCTACTGTCGTACCACATTGTGATTGTTTATCCAAACATTTTTTTGTTTTTTTTTTCTCTCGTGTTTCTCTATTTGTATTTCTGCTTTTATGGTTTTCCATTTTAACGTCAGTCTACTACTGAGTAGATGGAAGACCCCTTTGTGCCCTGGTATGAAGTAGTTAGGGAACAGGGTGCTATTTGGGATGCTGTGATGTTACAGTGTGAAACTGCATGTTGTTTGGTTCTATTCATGTACATCTCAGCAGTGGATCATCTCCTATCCCAGGGGACTTATTGTCTGGCCTAGATCTCTGTCTGGCCTAGATCCCTGTCTGGCCTAGATCCCTGTATGCCTCTCAAATGGCACCCTTTTCCCTTTATACTTTTCACCAGGACCCTATAGGGTAGTAGTGCACTACTTTTCACCAGGACCTATGGGGGGGAGGGAGGGGTCTGGCCAAAGGTTGTGCACTATATAGAGAATAGAGTGTCATTTGGGACACAGTCTTGACAGTGTTTTCTCATCTTTGTTTGCAGGGTAAAGCTAACCTTAATAAACGTTAATAAACCACAACTCCATGCTCTCTGTCTGTCTGGCTTTTTCGTTGTAACTCTGCCTAGAAGGCCAGCATCCCAGAGTCGCCTCTTCGCTGTTAACGTTGAGACTGGACAGAGGAACTCTGCCTAGAAGGCCAGCATCCCAGAGTCACCTCTTCACTGTTAACGTTGAGACTGGACAGAGGAACTCTGCCTAGAAGGCCAGCATCCCAGAGTCACCTCTTCACTGTTAACGTTGAGACTGGACAGAGAAACTCTTCCTAGAAGGTCAGCATCCCGGAGTCGCCTCTTCACTGTTAACGTTGAGACTGGACAGAGGAACTCTTCCTAGAAGGTCAGCATCCCGGAGTCGCCTCTTCACTGTTGAGACTGGACGAACTCTTCCTAGAAGGTCAGCTGGTGTTTCACGGATAACTATTGAGACTGACAGAGGAACTCTGTCAGCCAGTTGAGGACTTGTGAGGCGTCTGTTTCTCAAACTAGACTCTCTAATGTATTTGTCCTCTTGCTCAGTTGTGCACCGGGGCCTCCCACTCCTCTTTCTATTCTGGTTAGAGCCAGTTTGCTATGTTCTGTGAAGGGAGTAGTACACAGCGTTGTACGAGATCTTCAGTTTCTTGGCAATTTCTCACATGGAATAGCCTTCATTTCTCAGAACAAGAAGAGACTGACGAGTTTCAGAAGAAAGGTCTTTGTTTCCTGCCATTTTGAGCCTGTAATCAAACCCACAAATGCTGATGCTCCAGATACTCAACTAGTCTAAAGAAGGCCAGTTTTATTGCTTCTTTAATCAGAACTACAGTTTTCAGTTGTGCTAACATAACGGCAAAATGGTTTTCTAATGATCAATTAGCCTTTTAAAATGATAAACTTGGATTAGCTAACACGACGTACCATTGGAACACAGAAGTGATGGTTGCTGATAATGGGCCTCTGTACGCCTATGTAGATATTCCATAAAAAATCTGCCATTTCCAGCTACAATAGTCATTTAAAACATTAACAATGTCTACACTGTAATTATATAACTTTAATGGACAAAAAAATGTGGTTTTCTTTCAAAAACAAGGACATTCCTAACTGACCCCAAACTTTTGAGCGTTAGGGTATATCTGAGTCTATGTTCAACATGTACCTCTGTCAGCCTGTATATATCTGAGTCTATGTTCAACATGTCTGTGAGCCTGTATATATCTGAGTCTATGTTCAACATGTACCTCTGTCAGCCTGTATATATCTGAGTCTATGTTCAACATGTACCTCTGTCAGCCTGTATATATCTGAGTCTATGTTCAACATGTCTGTCAGCCTGTATATATCTGAGTCTATGTTCAACATGTCTGTCAGCCTGTATATATCTGAGTCTATGTTCAACATGTCTGTCAGCCTGTATATATCTGAGTCTATGTTCAACATGTCTGTCAGCCTGTATATATCTGAGTCTATGTTCAACATGCTTAATTTAATGGGAACGCTGGCCTGTATTGATGGGATGCATGATGGTTGGTGGCAGTGCTGTATGTTGTTGATAGAATGGATGATGGTGGGGTGTAGGTCCTGTATGTTGTTGATAGAATGGATGATGGTGGGGGTGTCGGGTCCTGTATGTTGTTGATAGAATGATGGGGGTGTAGGTCCTGTATGTTGTTGATGATGGATGATGGTGGGAGTTGATAGAATGGATGATGTATGTTGTTTATATGTTGTTGATAGAATGGATGAGGGTGGGGTGTAGGTCATGGTAGATGTGGTGACCCCCAGTCCTCTGTAGTAATGGTAGATGTGGTGACTCCCAGTCCTCTGTAGTAATGGTAGATGTGGTGACTCCCAGTCCTCTGTAGTAATGGTAGATGTGGTGACTCCCAGTCCTCTGTAGTAATGGTAGATGTGGTGACCCCCAGTCCTCTGTAGTAATGGTAGATGTGGTGATGTGGTGACCCCCAGTCCTCTGTAGTAATGGTAGATGTGGTGACTCCCAGTCCTCTGTAGTAATGGTAGATGTGGTGACTCCCAGTCCTCTGTAGTAATGGTAGATGTGGTGACTCCCAGTCCTCTGTAGTAATGGTAGATGTGGTGACTCCCAGTCCTCTGTAGTAATGGTAGATGTGGTGACAGCCCTCTGTAGTAATGGTAGATGTGGTGACTCCCAGTCCTCTGTAGTAATGTTAGATGTGGTGACTCCCAGTCCTCTGTAGTAATGGTAGATGTGGTGACTCCCAGTCCTCTGTAGTAATGGTAGATGTGGTGACTCCCAGTCCTCTGTAGTAATGGTAGATGTGGTGACTCCCAGTCCTCTGTAGTAATGGTAGATGTGGTGACTCCCAGTCCTCTGTAGTAATGGTAGATGTGGTGACCCCCAGTCCTCTGTAGTAATGGTAGATGTGGTGACTCCCAGTCCTCTGTAGTAATGGTAGATGTGGTGACCCCCAGTCCTCTGTAGTAATGGTAGATGTGGTGACTCCCAGTCCTCTGTAGTAATGGTAGATGTGGTGACCCCCAGCCTCTTGGATAAACAGAAGTACAGCCCACAGGAAGTAGTATTTGATGAAATGACACCACCATCCTTTCTCTTCACAGATTAGCTAGCTGGGTTTGAGTAGAATTTCACTGACGTTCCAAATCTTCTTCTTATTTTTTTAATCCCTGTTTTTATTGAAGAACACATAAATAATAGTTTAAATAAAACATGAAAAATAAGAACATCTGGCAGGTACAAGCACACGTCATACTTTCATCAGATTAGTTACTGTTACATCATCTTTTTGAATTAGACCATTTTTCAGGTACGAAACCCGTTTTTCTCCAGTGTTTCTGGCTTCTCTCCTCATGAATTCTTAAAGCCAGGGGTTTACACGCTCCATACAATGTATTTCTGTAACCATGTCTATCCAATGTGTCACGGTGGGAGGGTCTTTTTTTTGTAGACATCTCCTTGTGAAAGCCTTTTTTACTGACTTTAACTGGTGCTTTTCTCTATTGGGGAAGTATTTTCACCCAATGTCATCAGGTATTTTCACCCAATGTCAAAACCCCATTATTTTCCCCAATGTTAGATCTTATTTCTCCTTTGTAAGTTTCCATTTTGCGAGGCAGGACCAAAAGATGGGCGTGTGATCCGCCCTTGATAGCCTGCGTTCTCATCCAACAAGGGTTTTTGGGAACCAGTCTTGTTTTGATTTCAGTTTAGGTCTTATGAATGAAACGTATATCGTTCTTCCAACAGAATTCTCTCTCCCAAGTCCTTGAGTTGGTAGAGATTTGTTGAGTCTCTAATATGTTCAACCTTGTTTCATCAGTTATTTCAAAGTTACCTTTGAGGATATAGAATACCCAAGTAAAGATTTGAAATCATAGGCCTCCCGGGTGGCGCAGTGGTTAAGGGCGTTGTACTGCAGCGCCAGCTGTGCCACCAGAGACTCTGGGTTCGTGGCCAGGCTCTGTCGCAACCGGGGAGGTCCGTGGAGCGACTCACAATTGGCCTAGCGTGGTCCGGGTTAGGGAGGGCTTGGCCGGTAGGGATATCTTTGTCTCATCGCGCACCAGCGACTCCTGTGGCGGGCCGGGCGCAGTGCACGCCAACCAAGGTTGCCAGGTGCACGGTGTTTCCTCCGACACATTGGTGCGGCTGGCTTCCGGGTTGGATGCGCGCTGTGTTAAGAAGCAGTGGTTGGGTCGTATATCGGAGCACCTGTTTGTACACCTGTTTGTACACCTGTTACACCTGTTTGTACACCTGTTACACCTGTTTGTACACCTGTTTGTACACCTGTTACACCTGTTTGTACACCTGTTACACCTGTTTGTACACCTGTTGGAACACCTGTTTGTACACCTGTTTGTACACCTGTTGGAACACCTCTCCTGAATTTTCAGGGATGAAGCTGAGATCGTGTGCAGGCCAGCTCAGCAGTTTCACCTCTCTAACTAAATGAATTTACTACCCTAAACCATGTCTTAAGAGAGAAATTAATCCACTGAATTTTGTCTTTTGATATTTTTACCATGTTTGTTACCCAAAACTGACTGTATGGGTATCTCAGACGGTTTCCACTAATTGGTCTTTTGACCAATCAAATCATATTCTTTTCACGTCAGATATTTTTCAGAGCTGATCTGATTGGTCAAAAGACCAATTACTGAAGAAGAAAAAAGATCAGAATTGGGCTACCTGTTTATACACCTGTTTGTACACCTGTTTGTACACCTGTTTATACACCTGTTTGTACACCTGTTACACCTGTTTATACACCTGTTTGTACACCTGTACAAACAGGTGTACAAACAGGTGTTCCAACAGGTGTACAAACAGGTGTTCCAACAGGTGTACAAACAGGTGTACAAACAGGTGTTCCAACAGGTGTACAAACAGGTGTATAAACAGGTGTTCAAACAGGTGTATAAACAGGTGTATAAACAGGTGTACAAACAGGTGTATAAACAGGTGTACCAACAGGTGTATAAACAGGCGTACAAACAGGTGTACAAACAGGTGTTCCAACAGGTGTATAAACAGGTGTATAAACAGGCGTATAAACAGGCGTACAAACAGGTGTATAAACAGGTGTATAAACAGGTGTACAAACAGGTGTACAAACAGGTGTATAAACAGGTGTATAAACAGGTGTTCCAACAGGTGTATAAACAGGTGTATAAACAGGTGTGTATAAACAGGCGTACAAACAGGCGTACAAACAGGTGTACAAACAGGTGTATAAACAGGTGTACAAACAGGTGTACAAACAGGTGTATAAACAGGTGTATAAACAGGCGTACAAACAGGTGTATAAACAGGTGTATAAACAGGTGTACAAACAGGTGTACAAACAGGTGTACAAACAGGTGTATAAACAGGTGTATAAACAGGTGTACAAACAGGTGTATAAACAGGTGTACAAACAGGTGTATAAACAGGTGTACAAACAGGTGTATAAACAGGTGTATAAACAGGTGTACAAACAGGTGTACAAACAGGTGTATAAACAGGTGTATAAACAGGTGTACAAACAGGTGTATAAACAGGTGTATAAACAGGTGTACAAACAGGTGTACAAACAGGTGTATAAACAGGTGTACAAACAGGTGTATAAACAGGTGTACAAACAGGTGTATAAACAGGTGTACAAACAGGTGTATAAACAGGTGTACAAACAGGTGTATAAACAGGTGTACAAACAGGTGTATAAACAGGTGTATAAACAGGTGTACAAACAGGTGTATAAACAGGTGTATAAACAGGTGTTCCAACAGGTGTATAAACAGGTGTACAAACAGGTGTATAAACAGGTGTATAAACAGGTGTATAAACAGGTGTACAAACAGGTGTACAAACAGGTGTACAAACAGGTGTATAAACAGGTGTACAAACAGGTGTACAAACAGGTGTACAAACAGGTGTATAAACAGGTGTACAAACAGGTGTATAAACAGGTGTATAAACAGGTGTACAAACAGGTGTACGAACAGGTGTACGAACAGGTGTACGAACAGGTGTTCCAACAGGTGTATAAACAGGTGTACAAACAGGTGTATAAACAGGTGTACAAACAGGTGTATAAACAGGTGTTCCAACAGGTGTATAAACAGGTGTACAAACAGGTGTATAAACAGGTGTATAAACAGGTGTTCCATTTTGTTTTGCGTCACCTGTTTAAATCTGCTCTCCTGAATTTTCAGGGATGAAGCTGAGATCGTGTGCAGGCCAGCTCAGCAGTTTCACCTCTCTAACTAAATGAATTTACTACCCTAAACCATGTCTTAAGAGAGAAATTAATCCACTGAATTTTGTCTTTTGGATATTTTTATTGCCATGTCCTTGTTACCCAAAACTGACTGTATGGGTATCTCAGACGGTTTCCACTAATTGGTCTTTTGACCAATCAAATCATATTCTTTTCACGTCAGATATTTTTCAGAGCTGATCTGATTGGTCAAAAGACCAATTACTGAAGAAGAAAAAAGATCAGAATTGGGCTACCTGTCTAAACGCAGCCAGAAGTGTGTGGATGTTTCTGCTTTAATTGACAGCCTCTCGATGAACGCCACGAGACAGCATGGATTGCACCCGTCAACCTAACGATTATATGCCAAACCCATATCAGAATATCAGCAAGGGAGTAATTGACAATCAAGCTTCAAGACTGTGGCCATCGCCTGGGTGTTAACGAGAGGGGATCTGATCTCTTCAGAGCCTGGCTGTACATACAGACCAAGGATGTGAACCTGTAACTGCCAGAATAAAGGGAACACTTGAGGAAACGAGGGCTCAAAGAATACTGAAAGCAGATGCTTCCACACAGGTGTGGTTCCTGAGTTAATTAAGCAGTTAACAACCCATCATGCTTAGCGTCATTGTATAAAAAAAATGCTAGGCAGGCCATTATTTTGGCTTCCATGGCAATCCTCCCATAGGATGACAATGCATCCACAGGACACGATTAGTCACTTGTAGAATCGATGTCAAGGTGCATCGAAGCTGTTCTGGCCCACAGCCCTATTACGGGAAAGGGGAATACCTAGTTAGTTGTACAACCGAAAGCATTCAACTGAAATGATTCAGAGGGGTGGGGGGTGCTGCCTTAATAGAAATCCACGTCATCGGCGCCCAGGGAACAGGGCATTGTGGGAATTGTTGCTCCAACAGAGATGTGATTCACGTAAGATATTATTAGTATATTATTCAAGAATCAATAGGTATTGATCGTTCATTTATAAGTCCAAAAACGAACGTAGCAAGTGTATAGTGTATAGTGTATAGTGTGTAGTGTGTAGTGTGTAGGGTATAGTGTGTAGTGTATAGGGTGTAGTGTGTAGTGTATAGGGTGTAGTGTGTAGTGTATAGGGTGTAGGGTGTAGTGTATAGTGTGTAGGGTATAGTGTGTAGTGTATAGTGTGTAGTGTATAGTGTGTAGGGTATAGGGTGTAGTGTGTAGTGTATAGTGTGTAGTGTGTAGTCCAGCTTTAATGTTTAAAGCACAACAAACCAGTCTTCTCGCTTGTTAATGCAATTAGACAGTTAATTATAAAGTTCATTGTAAAGTTAATTGTAAAGTTAATTGATGGTAAAATAGAGAAATCCATCTTAATAACAGCTTGAAGACAATGGCCATACCAAGAGAGACATCCATCCTGCAGATTTCATTTCCTTGTTACAAAGTGGTTAATGACATCTGCAGTTCCTCCCCCACCATTGAAGTGCTCCGTCTCCACAAGCACATTAGAGGGCTGTTAAGATGAATGTTGTTGACTGGCACAAATGTTGACTTAGGTCCCCAAATGACTTTGAATACCCTCAGTTGATTCAGTCAAAGGCATAAGCCCAAACACTGGCTCGGCTGGCAAGTGACCAACACACTCAATAGAAGCAATCTTTCTCACAATGGGTTGTTGTGAAATCCCAGGGTGCATTGCAACAACGGAGGAGTGTGTGTGTGGGTTAGATAACACCGACGGAGCCATGAAGCCAGCCAGCCACGAGGGCCACACAACTTAGGGACATAGAGTCAGACAGCCAGACTCGAGGGCCACCCAACTCAAGGACACAGCGCACCCCTCGTAGGGAAAACTAAAGCCCTGCATTGAGTATGTTTAATGTTTACTACGATGTGTTTGCCAAGTCATTTCCCTTGGAACAGGCACTATGGTGTGTAGAGCACTGTAAACACAGAGACATCAATGGGTAGAGATGGGAAGGGAGAAGGGTAGAGATAAAGAGGGAAGGAAAGGAAGGAAGGAAGGGAAGGAGAAGGGTAGAGATAAAGAGAGAGGGAAAGGAAGGAAGGAAGGAAGGAAGGAAGGAAGGAAGGAAGGAAGGGAAGGAGAAGGGTAGAGATAAAGAGAGAGGGAAAGAGAGGGAAGGAAGGAAGGAAGGAAGGAAGGAAGGAAGGAAGGAAGGAAGGAAGGAAGGAAGGGAAGGAGAAGGGTAGAGATAAAGAGAGAGGGAAAGAGAGGGAAAGGACGGAAGGAAGGAAGGAAGGAAGGAAGGGAAGGAGAAGGGTAGAGATAAAGAAAGAGAGAGGGAAAGAGAGGGAAAGGAAGGAAGGGAAGGAGAAGGGTAGAGATAAAGAAAGAGAGGGAAAGGAAGGAAGGAAGGAAGGAAGGAAGGAAGGAAGGAAGGAAGGAAGGAAGGAAGGAAGGGAAGGAGAAGGGTAGAGATAAAGAAAGAGAGGGAAAGGAAGGAAGGAAGGAAGGAGAAGGGTAAGAGATAAAGAAAGAAAGAGGGAAAGGAAGGAAGGGAGAAGGGTAGAGATAAAGAAAGAAGGAAGGAAGGAGAAGGGTAAGAGAGAAAGAGAGGGAAAGGAAGGAAGGGAGAAGGGTAGAGATAAAGAAAGAAAGAGAGGGAAAGGAAGGCAGGAAGGAAGGAGAAGGGTAAGAGATAAAGAAAGAGAAAGGAAGGAAGGAAGGAAGGGAAGGAGAAGGGTAGAGAGAAAGAAAGAAAGAGAGGGGAAGGAAGGGAGGGAGGGAGGGAGGGAGGGAGAAGGGTAGAGGGAAGGAAAGAAAGAAAGAGAGAAAGAGAGGGAAAGGAAGGAAGGGAAGGAGAAGGGTAGAGATAAAGAAAGAAAGAGAGAAAGAGAGGGAAAGGAAGGAAGGAAGGAAGGGAGAAGGAAAGAAAGAAAGAGAGAAAGAGAGGGAAAGGAGGGAAGGAAGGACGGACGAACGGAGAGCTCATATTTGTGCATTGAATCCATAAAGAGAGGATTCACTGAATTAGAATGTAATGTGAGTTTCCATCCGATCCTTTGAAACTCTCACAGTTCTGTTAACTGGGCCGTTCATTTATAGTACATTTTTATATGGTTTAAGTGCATCTGGACTCAACAAGATCCTTTCATTAATGAAATTAAAATGACAATATCTGCTTGGCGAAACTTCATTTGGTTCATTTGAGGCTATTGATGTTCACAGTGAGGGTCATTGTGGCTCCAACAGAGACGTGATTCACACAGAGAGGAGCTGAGATGAGGATCTGGCCCACGTTTACATCTGCCCCGGCGTCCCAAATCAGACCCTGTTTCCTATGTGGTGCACTACTATTAACCAGAGCCCGTTGGGGAGTGCACGGTATAGGGTGCCATTAGGGCCCAATCCATGAAAAACCAGTGTGTTCCCTCATCTCACCATGTGATGCTCACTTCCCTATTACCATCAATTATTATTTAATGCCCTTTCATCACATTACACTAACTGGGCAATGAGGTGATGTGATACGGCGCTGGGAATACCTCTTCCTTTCTAGTACAGTGGGACAGCAGCTCTGCTCTTCTAGTACAGAGCAGAGGGACAGCAGCTCTGCTCTTCTAGTACAGAGCAGAGGGACAGCAGCTCTGCTCTTCTAGTACAGAGCAGAGGGACAGCAGCTCTGCTCTTCTAGTACAGAGAGCAGAGGGAACTCTGCTCTTCTAGTACACTGTGGTGTGGAGTGCTCTTTTACAGAGCAGTTGACACTGCTGGTGTTTTAGTGACAGAGCAGAGGGACAGCAGTGTTTTAGTCTGACTCTAGTCTAGTGACAGAGCAGAGGGACAGCAGCTCTGCAGTACT
This sequence comes from Oncorhynchus nerka, assembly GCF_034236695.1. Classification (NCBI taxonomy): domain Eukaryota; kingdom Metazoa; phylum Chordata; class Actinopteri; order Salmoniformes; family Salmonidae; genus Oncorhynchus; species Oncorhynchus nerka. Next base: position 123,259 of record NW_027039994.1, read on the forward strand.
CTGCTCTTTTAGTGAGTACAGCTCTGCTCTTTAGTGCTGACAGAGTACAGAGGACACTGCTCTGTCTTCTAGTACAGAGCAGTGCTACTGTGGTGTTTTAGTGGTGACTACTGCAGACAGCTGTCTGTCTTTTAGTGGTGACTACAGGTGGTGTTTTAGTCTGACTCTTGTTTTAGTGGAACTGACACTGTGGTGTTTTAGTGCTGACACTGTGGTGTGGTGTTTTAGTGTTGACTACTGTGGTGTTTTAGTGCTGACTACTGTGGTGTGGGTGTTTTAGTGGTGACTACTGTGGTGTTTTAGTGCTGACTACTGTGGTGTTTTAGTGCTGACTACTGTGGTGTTTTAGTGTTGACTACTGTGGTGTTTTAGTGGTGACTACTGGTGTTTTAGTGCTGACTACTGTGGTGTTTTAGTGTGACTACTGTGGTGTTTTAGTGTTGACTACTGTGGTGTTTTAGTGCTGACTACTGTGGTGTTTTAGTGGTGAATACTGTGGTGTTTTAGTGGTGACTACTGTAGTGTTTTAGTGGTGACTACTGTGGTGTGGAGTGTTTTAGTGGTGACTACTGTGGTGTTTTAGTGCTGACTACTGTGGTGTTTTAGTGGTGACTACTGTGGTGTTTTAGTGCTGACTACTGTGGTGTTTTAGTGTTGACTACTGTGGTGTTTTAGTGCTGACTACTGTGGTGTTTTAGTGGTGACTACTGTGGTGTTTTAGTGCTGACTACTGTGGCGTTTTAGTGCTGAATACTGTGGTGTGGAGTGTTTTAGTGTTGACTACTGTGGTGTTTTAGTGGTGAATACTGTGGTGTTTTAGTGCTGACTACTGTGTTTAGTGCTGACTACTGTGGTGTTTTAGTGCTGACTACTGTGGTGTTTTAGTGGTGACTACTGTGGTGTTTTAGTGCTGACTACTGTGGAGTTTTAGTAATGACTACTGTGGTGTGGAGTGTTTTAGTGTTGACTACTGTGGTGTTTTAGTGCTGACTACTGTGGTGTTTTAGTAATGACTACTGTGGTGTGGAGTGTTTTAGTGGTGACTACTGTGGTGTTTTAGTGTTGACTACTGTGGTGTTTTAGTGCTGAATACTGTGGTGTTTTAGTGCTGACTACTGTGTGTTTTGTGTTGACTACTGTGGTGTTTTAGTGTTGACTACTGTGGTGTTTTAGTGGTGACTACTGTGGTGTTTTAGTGCTGACTACTGTGTGTTTTAGTGCTGACTACTGTGGTGTTTTAGTGTTGACTACTGTGGTGTTTTAGTGGTGACTACTGTGTTTTAGTGCTGACTTGTGTTTTAGTGCTGACTACTGTGTTTTAGTGGTGACTACTGTGGTGTTTTAGTGCTGACTACTGTGGTGTTTTAGTGACTACTGTGGTGTTTTAGTGTTGACTACTGTGGTGTTTTAGTAATGACTACTGTGGTGGAGTGTTTTAGTTTGACTACTGTGGTGTTTTGTGCTGACTACTGACTACTGTGGTGTGGTGTTTTAGTGCTGACTACTGTGGTGTTTTAGTGCTGGATGCTGTGGTGTTTTAGTGCTGACTACTGTGGTGTTTTAGTGCTGACTACTGTGGTGTTTTAGTGGTGACTACTGTGGTGTTTTAGTGCTGACTACTGTGGTGTTTTAGTGGTGACTACTGTGGTGTTTTAGTGCTGACTACTGTGGTGTTTTAGTGCTGAATACTGTGGTGTTTTAGTGCTGACTACTGTGGTGTTTTAGTGCTGACTACTGTGGTGTTTTAGTGCTGACTACTGTGGTGTTTTAGTGTTTCACTGCTGTGTTTGTGACATTTCCTGACGTTCTTAAAGGATAATGTTTGTTAATTTGTCATTACTCTGTAAATACACTTTTAGCTACCCTATAATATTGAAAAGCAAACAGCAAGATGTTTAAAAAAAAAATTAAAAAAAATAAAATTGAAGCGTTAGGTGATGAAATACATATTAACATACTGGAATAAAGAATGTTTTAGTGTTGTCGTTCTAATTTTTTACGTACTCAGAGTGTCCCCAAAAAGAGAAGGCGTCTGCCTGGAGTCAAGAGAAACACCGTTGTCAAACAAACCATTGGTTTGACTGCGTGCGTCACCGAGGCAACAAGGCAATAATTGAACATTGCGCTGAAATACAGACTGTTTATTATGACGTATACAACCTGAGGCCTAACCGACAGAGAGCCAGTGAAAGGAGCTCTCCACACAACGCTATAACGGACGAATGAACTTTCAACGCCTCAAATAATCTGATGACTTGGCAGCGTTTGCACAGCGGGCGAGCAGCATGCCTGATTCATTGGGTTGTGTGTGTGTGTGTGTGTGTGTGTGTGTGTGTGTGTTTTTGAGTGTTCCTCCTGTTCAAAGCCAACCCAAGGACACGGATAGTGTGAAACACAGTGTGTGTCTGACTGATGTTGTGAGATTCACTCTGAACAGGTGCTGAGACAGGATATCAGGGCCTGTTTAGAGGAAGTAACCCACAGGACACTGGATAGTGAGACAGGATATCAGGGCCTGTTTAGAGGAAGTAGTTGTTATTTACAGAACATAGAGACAGGATATCAGGGCCTGTTTAGAGGAAGCAGTTGCTATTTACAGAACACGGATGCTGAGACAGGATATCAGGGCCTGTTTAGAGGAAGTAGTTGTTATTTACAGAACATAGAGACAGGATATCAGGGCCTGTTTAGAGGAAGTAGTTGTTATTTACAGAACACGGATGCTGAGACAGGATATCAGGGCCTGTTTAGAGGAAGTAGTTGGTATTTACAGAACATAGAGACAGGATATCAGGGCCTGTTTAGAGGAAGTAGTTGTTGTTTACAGAACACGGATGCTGAGACAGGATATCAGGGCCTGTTTAGAGGAAGTAGTTGTTATTTACAGAACACGGATGCTGAGACAGGATATCAGGGCCTATTTAGAGGAAGTAGTTGTTATTTACAGAACACGGATGCTGAGACAGGATATCAGGGCCTGTTTAGAGGAAGTAGTTGTTATTTACAGAACACGGATACTGAGACAGGATATCAGGGCCTGTTTAGAGGAAGTAATTGTTATTTACAGAACATAGGGACAGGATATCAGGACCTGTTTAGAGGAAGTAGTTGTTATTTACAGAACATGGATACTGAGACAGGATATCAGGGCCTGTTTAGAGGAAGTAATTGTTATTTACAGAACATAGGGACAGGATATCAGGACCTGTTTAGAGGAAGTAGTTGTTATTTACAGAACACGGATGCTGAGACAGGATATCAGGGCCTGTTTAGAGGAAGTAGTTGTAGCAGTAGAGAATGATGTGAAAACATGAATGGCTATTGACGTTGATGATGATGATTGAGTATATGATACATGGAATGTTTAGGCACACGTGTATGAATGTGTCGTTCTGCCCCTGAACAAGGCAGTTAACCCACTGTTCCCCTGAACAAGGCAGTTAACCCACTGTTCCCCTGAACAAGGCAGTTAACCCACTGTTCCCCTGAACAAGGCAGTTAACCCACTGTTCCCCTGAACAAGGCAGTTAACCCACTGTTCCCTGAACAAGGCAGTTAACCCACTGTTCCCCTGAACAAGGCAGTTAACCCACTGTTCCCTGAACAAGGCAGTTAACCCACTGTTCCCCTGACCAAGGCTAGTTAACCCACTGTTCCCCTGAACAAGGCAGTTAACCCACTGTTCCCCTGAACAAGGCAGTTAACCCACTGTTCCCCTGAACAAGGCAGTTAACCCACTGTTCCCCTGAACAAGGCAGTTAACCCACTGTTTCCCTGAACAAGGCAGTTAACCCACTGTTCCCCTGAACAAGGCAGTTAACCCACTGTTCCCCTGAACAAGGCAGTTAACCCACTGTTCCCCTAAGGCAGTTAACCCACTGTTCCCCTGAACAAGGCAGTTAACCCACTGTTCCCCTGAACAAGGCAGTTAACCCACTGTTCCCCTGACCAAGGCTAGTTAACCCACTGTTCCCCTGAACAAGGCAGTTAACCCACTGTTCCCCTGAACAAGGCAGTTAACCCACTGTTCCCCTGAACAAGGCAGTTAACCCACTGTTCCCCTGAACAAGGCAGTTAACCCACTGTTCCCCTGAACAAGGCAGTTAACCCACTGTTCCCCTGAACAAGGCAGTTAACCCACTGTTCCCCTGAACAAGGCAGTTAACCCACTGTTCCCTGAACAAGGCAGTTAACCCACTGTTCCCCTGACCAAGGCTAGTTAACCCACTGTTCCCTGAACAAGGCAGTTAACCCACTGTTCCCCTGAACAAGGCAGTTAACCCACTGTTCCCCTGACCAAGGCAGTTAACCCACTGTTCCCTGAACAAGGCAGTTAACCCACTGTTCCCTGAACAAGGCAGTTAACCCACTGTTCCCCTGAACAAGGCAGTTAACCCACTGTTCCCCTGAACAAGGCAGTTAACCCACTGTTCCCCGATAGGCTGTCGTTCTGCCCCTGAACAAGGCAGTTAACCCACTGTTCCCCTGTAGGCTGTCGTTCTGCCCCTGAACAAGGCAGTTAACCCACTGTTCCCGGTAGGCTGTCGTTCTGCCCTGAACAAGGCAGTTAACCCACTGTTCCCCTGACCAAGGCAGTTAACCCACTGTTCCCTGAACAAGGCAGTTAACCCACTGTTCCCCTGAACAAGGCAGTTAACCCACTGTTCCCCTGAACAAGGCAGTTAACCCACTGTTCCCCTGAACAAGGCAGTTAACCCACTGTTCCCCTGAACAAGGCAGTTAACCCACTGTTCCCCTGAACAAGGCAGTTAACCCACTGTTCCCCTGAACAAGGCAGTTAACCCACTGTTCCCCGGTAGGCTGTCGTTCTAAAGGAGAATTTGTTCTTAACTGACTTGTCTAGTTTAAAAACACATGTTTTGTATCAGCTGTTCAGGGCAAAATAAAACATGTGTCCCCTTTGGGGTCCCAAGGCGAGTTTAGAAAACACTGGTGTAGATGAAGGGGAGGAGACTGGTTAAAGAAGGAATTTTAAGCCTTTTGAGGCTGTTGAGACATGGATGGTATCTGTTTTTTTATTCAGAGGGTGAATGAGCAAGACAAAATATTTAGTTATATGTGACTAACTCACAGTGACAAAAAATGTCAGAACTGGAACTCTATAGGAGGAAGTGTCTCTATTGGAGGAAGTGTCTGGAACTCTATTGGAGGAAGTGTCTGGAACTCTATAGGAGGAAGGAAGTGTCTGGAACTCTATTGGAGGAAGTGTCTGGAACTCTATAGGAGGAAGTGTGAACTCTATTGGAGGAATGGAACTCTATTGGAGGAAGTGTGGAACTCTGAGGAAGTGTCTGGAACTGTATAGGAGGAAGTGTCTGGAACTCTATAGGAGGAAGTGTCTGGAACTCTATTGGAGGAAGTGTCTGGAACTCTATAGGAGGAAGTGTCTGGAACTCTATAGGAGGAAGTGTCTGGAACTCTATAGGAGGAAGTGTCTGGAACTCTATTGGAGGAAGTGTCTGGAACTCTATTGGAGGAAGTGTCTGGAACTCTCTGGAACTCTATTGGAGGAAGTGTCTGGAACTCTATAGGAGGAAGTGTCTGGAACTCTCTGGAACTCTAGGAGGAAGTGTCTGGAACTCTATAGGAGGAAGTGTCTGGAACTCTATAGGAGGAAGTGTCTGGAGGAAGTGTCTGGAACTCTGGAACTCTAGGAGGAAGTGTCTGGAACTCTATAGGAGGAAGTGTCTGGAACTCTATAGGAGGAAGTGTCTGGAACTCTATTGGAGGAAGTGTCTGGAACTCTATAGGAGGAAGTGTCTGGAACTCTATAGGAGGAAGTGTCTGGAACTCTATTGGAGGAAGTGTGAACTCTATAGGAGGAACTCTATTGGAGGAAGTGTCTGGGAGGAAGTGTCTGGAACTCTATAGGAGGAAGTGTCTGGAACTCTATGGAGGAAGTGTCTGGAGGAGGAAGGTGTCTGGAAGTGTCTGGAACTCTATAGGAGGAAGTGTCTGGAACTCTATTGGAGGAAGTGTCAGAACTCTATTGGAGGAAGTGTCTGGAACTCTATAGGAGGAAGTGTCTGGAAGTGTCTGGAACTCTATAGGAGGAAGTGTCTGGAACTCTATTGGAGGAAGTGTCTGGAACTCTATAGGAGGAAGTGTCTGGAACTCTATAGAGGAAGTGTCTGGAACTCTAGGAGGAAGTGTCTGGAACTCTATGGAGGAAGTGTCTGGAACTCTATAGGAGGAAGTGTCTGGAACTCTATAGGAGGAAGTGTCTGGAACTCTATAGGAGGAAGTGTCTGGAACTCTATTGGAGGAAGTGTCTGGAACTCTATTGGAGGAAGTGTCTGGAACTCTATAGGAGGAGTGTGAACTCTAGGAGGAAGTGTCTGGAACTCTATAGGAGGAAGTGTGTCTATTGGAGGAAGTGGAACTCTATTGGAGGAAGTGTCT
>NW_027039995.1:0-42500 GCF_034236695.1 Oncorhynchus nerka
AGTAACATCCCCTCATCACTCAGTAACACACATCCCCTCATCACTCAGTAACATCCCCTCATCCTCTCATCCCCTCAGTAACATCACATCCCCTCATTACTCAGTAACATCCCTCATCACTCAGTAACATCCCTCATCACTCAGTAACATCCCCTCATCACTCAGTAACATCCCCTCATCACTCAGTAACATCCCCTCATTACTCAGTAACATCCCCTCATTACTCAGTAACATCCCTTCATCACTCAGAAACATCCCCTCATCACTCAGTAACATCCCCTCATCACTCAGTAACATCCCGACATCAACAGTAACATCCCCTCATCACTCAGTAACATCCCCTCATCACTCCAGTAACATCCCCTCATCACACAGTAACATCCCCTCATCACTCAGTAACATCCCCTCATCACTCAGTAACATCCCCTCATCACTCAGTAACATCCCCTCATCACTCAGTAACATCCCCTCATCACTCAGTAATCCCCTCATCACACATAACATCCCTCATCACTCAGTAACATCCCTCATCACTCAGTAACATCCCCTCATCACTCAGTAACATCCCCTCATCACTCAGTAACAAACTCCCCTCATCACTCAGTAACATCCTCACATCCCTCATCACTCAGTAACATCCCCTCATCACTCAGTAACATCCCCTCATCACTCAGTACATCCCCTCAACACATCCCATCACTCATCACTCATCACTCAGTAACATCCCCTCATCACTCAGTAAACATCCCCTCATCACTCAGTAACATCCCCTCATCACTCAGTAACATCCCTCATCACCAGTAACACATCCCTCATCACTCAGTAACATCCCCTCATCACTCAGTAACATCCCCTCATCACTCAGTAACATCCCCTCATCACTCAGTAACATCCCCTCATCACTCAGTAACATCCCCTCATCACTCAGTAACATCCTCCTCTCATCACTCAGTAACATACAGTAACATCCTCATCACTCAGTAACATCCCTCATCACTCAGTAACATCCCTCATCACTCAGTAACAACACCCTCATCACTCAGTAACATCCCCTCATCACTCAGTAACATCCCCTCATCACTCAGTAACAACACATCCCTCATCACTCAGTAACATCCCCTCCCTCATCACTCAGTAACATCCCTCATCACTCAGTAACATCCCCTCATCACTCAGTAACATCCCATCACCTCATCACTCAGTAACAGTAACATCCCCTCATCACTCAGTAACATCCCCTCATCACTCAGTAACATCCCCTCATCACTCAGTAACATCCCCTCATCACTCAGTAACATCCCTCATCACTCAGTAACATCCCCTCATCACTCAGTAACATCCCCTCATCACTCAGTAACATCCCTCATCACTCAGTAACATCCCTCATCACTCAGTAACATCCCCTCATCACTCAGTAACATCCCTCATCACTCAGTAACATCCCCTCATCACTCAGTAACAACACATCCCCTCATCACTCAGTAACATCCCCTCATCACTCAGTAACATCCCCTCAACAGTAACATCCCTCATCACTCAGTAACAAACATCCCCTCATCACTCAGTAACATCCCCTCATCACTCAGTAACATCCCCTCATCACTCAGTAACATCCCCTCATCACTCAGTAACAACACATCCCTCATCACTCAGTAACATCCCCTCATCACTCAGTAACATCCCCCAGTAACATCCCTCATCACTCAGTAACATCAGTAACATCCCCTCATCACTCAGTAACATCCCCTCATCATCACTCAGTAACATCCCCTCATCACTCAGTAACATCCCCTCATCACTCAGTAACATCCCTCATCACTCAGTAACATCCCCTCATCACTCAGTAACATCCCTCATCACTCACTCAGTAACATCCCCTCATCACTCAGTAACATCCCCTCATCACTCAGTAACATCCCCTCATCACTCAGTAACATCCCCTCATCACTCAGTAACACATCCCTCATCACTCAGTAACATCCCCTCATCACTCAGTAACATCCCCTCATCACTCAGTAACATCCCCTCATCACTCAGTAACATCCCCTCATCACTCAGTAACATCCCCTCATCACTCAGTAACAACAACATCCCCTCATCACTCAGTAACATCCCCTCATCACTCAGTAACATCCCCTCATCACTCAGTAACATCCCCCCTCATCACTCAGTAACATCCCTCATCACTCAGTAACATCCCCTCATCACTCAGTAACATCCCTCATCACTCAGTAACATCCCCTCATCACACAGTAACATCCCCTCATCACTCAGTAACATCCCCTCATCACTCAGTAACATCCCTCATCACTCAGTAACATCCCCTCATCACTCAGTAACATCCCCTCATCACTCAGTAACATCCCCTCATCACTCAGTAACATCCCTCATCACTCAGTAACCCCTCATCACTCAGTAACATCCCTCATCACTACACATCCCTCATCACTCAGTAACATCCCTCATCACTCAGTAACAAGTAACATCCCCTCATCACTCAGTAACATCCCTCATCACTCAGTAACATCCCCTCATCACTCAGTAACACATCCCCTCATCACTCAGTAAATCCCTCATCACTCAGTAACATCCCCTCATCACTCAGTAACATCCCCTCATCACTCAGTAACATCCCCTCATCACTCAGTAACATCCCCTCATCACTCAGTAACATCCCTCATCACTCAGTAACATCCCTCATCACTCAGTAACATCCCCTCATCACTCAGTAACATCCCTCATCACTCAGTAACATCCCCTCATCACTCAGTAACATCCCTCATCACTCAGTAACATCCCCTCATCACTCAGTAACATCCCCTCATCACTCAGTAACATCCCTCCACCCCCTCATCACTCAGTAACATCAGTATAACATCCCTCATCACTCAGTAACATCCCCTCATCACTCAGTAACATCCCCTCATCACTCAGTAACATCCCCTCATCACTCAGTAACATCCCCTCATCACTCAGTAACAAACATCCCCTCATCACTCATACTCAGTAACATCCCTCATCACTCAGTATCACATCCCCTCATCACTCAGTAACATCCCCTCATCACTCAGTAACATCCCCTCATCCCATCATCACTCAGTAACATCCCTCATCACTCAGTAACATCCCCTCATCACTCAGTAACATCCCCTCATCACTCAGTAACATCCCTCATCACTCAGTAACATCCCTCATCACTCAGTAACATCCCTCATCACTCAGTAACATCACATCCCTCATCACTCAGTAACATCCCTCATCACTCAGTAACAACATCCCCTCATCACTCAGTAACAACACATCCCCTCATCACTCAGTAATCCCCTCATCCCCTAACATCACATCAGTAACATCCCTCATCACTCAGTAACATCCCTCATCACTCAGTAACATCCCTCATCACATAACATCCCCTCATCACTCAGTAACATCCCCTCATCACTCAGTAACATCCCTCATCACTCAGTAACAGTAACACATCCCCTCATCACTCAGTAACATCCCTCATCACTCAGTAACATCCCTCATCACTCAGTAACATCCCTCATCACTCAGTAACATAACATCCTCTCATCACTCAGTAACATCCCCTCATCACTCAGTAACATCCCCTCATCACTCAGTAACATCCCTCATCACTCAGTAACATCCCCTCATCACTCAGTAACATCCCTCATCACTCAGTAAGTAACATCCCCTCATCACTCAGTAACATCCCCTCATCACTCAGTAACATCCCCTCATCACTCAGTAACATCCCCTCATCACTCAGTAACATCATCCCTCATCCCTCACTCAGTAACACATCCCAGTAACATCCCTCATCACTCAGTAACATCCCCTCATCACTCAGTAACATCCCCTCATCACTCAGTAACATCATCCCTCATCACTCTCATCCCCTCACTCAGTAACATCCCCTCATCACTCAGTAACATCCCCTCATCACTCAGTAACATCCCCTCATCACTCAGTAACATCCCCTCATCACTCAGTAACATCATCCCTCATCACTCAGTAACATCCCTCATCACTCAGTAACATCCCCTCATCACTCAGTAACATCCCCTCATCACTCAGTAACATCCCTCATCACTCAGTAACATCCCCTCATCACTCAGTAACATCCCCTCATCACTCAGTAACATCCCCTCATCACTCAGTAACATCCCTCATCACTCAGTAACATCCCTCATCACTCAGTAACATCCCTCATCACTCAGTAACATCCCCTCAACATCCCCTCATCACTCAGTAACATCCCTCATCACTCAGTAACATCCCTCATCACTCAGTAACATCCCCTCATCACTCAGTAACATCCCTCATCACTCAGTAACATCCCTCATCACTAACATCCCTCAGTAACATCCCTCATCACTCAGTAACAACAGTAACATCCCCTCATCACTCAGTAACATCCCCTCATCACTCAGTAACATCCCCTCATCACTCAGTAACATCCCCTCATCACTCAGTAACATCCCCTCATCACTCAGTAACATCCCTCATCACTCAGTAACATCCCTCATCACTCAGTAACATCCCTCATCACTCAGTAACATCCCCCCTCAGTCATCCTCATCACTCAGTAACATCCCCTCATCACTCAGTAACATCCCCTCATCACTCAGTAACACCCTCATCACTCAGTAACAACACCCCTCATCATCCCCTCATCACTCAGTAACATCCCCTCAGTCACTCAGTAACATCCCCTCATCACTCAGTAACATCCCCTCATCACTCAGTAACATCCCCTCATCACTCAGTAACATCACCCCTCATCACTCAGTAACATCCCCTCATCACTCAGTAACATCCCCTCATCACTCAGTAACATCCCTCATCACTCAGTAACATCCCCTCATCACTCAGTAACAACATCCCCTCATCATCCCCTCATACTCAGTAACATCCCCTCATCACTCAGTAACATCCTCATCAACATCCCTCATCACTCAGTAACATCCTCCACTCATCCCTCATCAACATAACATCCCTCATCACTCAGTAACATCCCTCATCACTCAGTAACATCCCCTCATCACTCAGTAACATCCCCTCATCACTCAGTAACATCCCCTCATCACTCAGTAACATCCCCTCCTCACTCAGTAACATCCCTCATCACTCAGTAACATCCCCTCATCACTCAGTAACATCCCCTCATCACTCAGTAACATCCCTCATCACTCAGTAACATCCCTCATCACTCAGTAACATCCCCTCATCACTCAGTAACATCCCCTCATCACTCAGTAAATCCCCTCATCCTCATTCAGTAACATCCCCTCATCACTCAGTAACATCCCTCATCACTCAGTAACATCCCCTCATCACTCAGTAACATCCCCTCATCACTCAGTAACATCCCTCTCACTCAGTAACATCCCGTCATCACTCAGTAACATCCCCTCATCACTCAGTAACATCCCTCATCACTCAGTAACATCCCCTCATCACTCAGTAACAAACATCCCCCTCATCACTCAGTAACATCCCTCATCACTCAGTAACATCCCTCATCACTCAGTAACATCCCCTCATCACTCAGTAACATCCCCTCATCACTCAGTAACATCCCCTCATCACTCAGTAACATCCCCTCATCACTCAGTAACATCCCCTCATCACTCAGTAACATCCCCTCATCACTCAGTAACATCCCCTCATCACTCAGTAACATCCCTCATCACTCAGTAACAACACATCCCTCATCACTCAGTAACATCCCCTCATCACTCAGTAACATCCCCTCATCACTCAGTAACATCCCCTCATCACTCAGTAACATCCCCTCATCACTCAGTAACATCCCTCATCATCCCTCAGTAACATCCCCTCATCACTCAGTAACATCCCCTCATCACTCAGTAAAAACACATCCCCTCATCACTCAGTAACATCCCCTCATCACTCAGTAACATCCCCTCATCACTCAGTAACATCCCCTCATCACTCAGTAACATCCCCTCATCACTCAGTAACATCCCTCATCACTCAGTAACATCCCCTCATCACTCAGTAACATCCCCTCATCACTCAGTAACATCCCTCATCACTCAGTAACATCCCCTCATCACTCAGTAACATCCCCTCATCACTCAGTAACATCCCCTCATCACTCAGTAACATCCCTCATCACTCAGTAACATCCCCTCATCACTCAGTAACATCCCCTCATCACTCAGTAACATCCCCTCATCACTCAGTAACATCCCCTCATCACTCAGTAACATCCCTCATCACTCAGTAACATCCCCTCATCACTCAGTCAGTAACATCCCTCATCACTCAGTAACATCCCCTCATCACTCAGTAACATCCCTCATCACTCAGTAACATCCCTCATCACTCAGTAACATCCCTCATCACTCAGTAACATCCCTCATCATCCCTCTCACTAGTAACATCCCCTCATCACTCAGTAACACATCACCAGTAACATCCCTCATCACTCAGTAACATCCCCTCATCACTCAGTAACAACAGTAACATCCCCTCATCACTCAGTAACATCCCCTCATCACTCAGTAACATCCCTCATCACTCAGTAACATCCCCTCATCACTCAGTAACAACACATCCCCTCATCACTCAGTAACATCCCCTCATCACTCAGTAACATCCCCTCATCCCATCATCACACAGTCATCCCCTCATCACTCAGTAACATCCCCTCATCACTCAGTAACATCCCCTCATCACTCAGTAACATCCCCTCATCACTCAGTAACATCCCTCATCACTCAGTAACATCCCCTCATCACTCAGTAACATCCCCTCATCACTCAGTAACATCCCCTCATCACTCAGTAACATCCCCTCATCACTCAGTAACATCCCTCATCACTCAGTAACATCCCCTCATCACTCAGTAACATCCCTCATCACTCAGTAACATCCCCTCATCACTCAGTAACATCCCCTCATCACTCAGTAACATCCCTCATCACTCAGTAACATCCCCTCATCACTCAGTAACAACATCCCCTCATCACTCAGTAACATCCCTCATCACTCAGTAACATCCCCTCATCACTCAGTAACATCCCTCATCACTCAGTAACATCCCCTCATCACTCAGTAACATCCCCTCATCACTCAGTAACATCCCTCATCACTCAGTACAACAGTAACATCCCTCATCACTCAGTAACAACACATCCCCTCATCACTCAGTAACATCCCTCATCACTCAGTAACATCCCCTCATCACTCAGTAACATCCCCTCATCACTCAGTAACATCCCCTCATCACTCAGTAACATCCCCTCATCACTCAGTAAACATCCCCTCATCACTCAGTAACATCCCTCATCACTCAGTAACATCCCCTCATCACTCAGTAACATCCCCTCATCACTCAGTAACATCCCCTCATCACTCAGTAACATCCCCTCATCACTCAGTAACATCCCCTCATCACTCAGTAACATCCCCTCATCACTCAGTAACATCCCTCATCACTCAGTAACATCCCCTCCTCATAACTCAGTAACACATCCCTCATCACTCAGTAACATCCCCTCATCACTCAGTAACATCCCCTCATCACTCAGTAACATCCCTCATCACTCAGTAACACATCCCTCATCACTCAGTAACAACACATCCCTCATCACTCAGTAACATCCCCTCATCACTCAGTAACATCCCCTCATCACTCAGTAACATCCCCTCATCACTCAGTAACATCCCCTCATCACTCAGTAACATCCCCTCATCACTCAGTAACATCCCTCATCACTCAGTAACATCCCCTCATCACTCAGTAACATCCCCTCATCACTCAGTAACATCCCTCATCACTCAGTAACATCCCCTCATCACTCAGTACACATCCCTCATCACTCAGTAACAACATCCCCTCATCACTCAGTAAACATCCCCTCATCACTCAGTAACATCCCCTCATCACTCAGTAACATCCCTCCCTCATCACTCAGTAACATCCCTCATCACATCACTCAGTAACATCCCTCATCACTCAGTAACATCCCCTCATCACTCAGTAACATCCCCTCATCACTCAGTAAACAAACATCCCCTCATCACTCAGTAACATCCCTCATCACTCAGTAACATCCCTCATCACTCAGTAACATCCCTCATCACTCAGTAACATCCCTCATCACTCAGTAACATCCCCTCAACATCCCTCATCACTCAGTAACATCCCTCATCACTCAGTAAAACATCCCTCATCACTCAGTAACATCCCCTCATCACTCAGTAACATCCCTCATCACTCAGTAACATCCCCTCATCACTCAGTAACATCCCCTCATCACTCAGTAACATCCCCTCATCACTCAGTAACATCCCTCATCACTCAGTAACATCCCTCATCACTCAGTAACATCCCCTCATCACTCAGTAACATCCCCTCATCACTCAGTAACATCCCTCATCACTCAGTAACACATCCCTCATCACTCAGTAACATCCCCTCATCACTCAGTAACATCCCTCATCACTCAGTAACATCCCTCATCACTCAGTAACATCCCCTCATCACTCAGTAAACATCCCCTCATCACTCAGTAACATCCCTCATCACTCAGTAACATCCCTCATCACTCAGTAACATCCCTCATCACTCAGTAACATCCCCTCATCACTCAGTAACATCCCCTCATCACTCAGTAACATCCCCTCAACAGTAACATCCCCTCATCACTCAGTAACATCCCCTCATCACTCAGTAACATCCCTCATCACTCAGTAACATCCCCTCATCACTCAGTAACATCCCCTCATCACTCAGTAACATCCCCTCATCACTCAGTAACATCCCTCATCACTCAGTAACATCCCCTCATCACTCAGTAACATCCTCATCCTCAGTAACATCCCCTCATCACTCAGTAACATCCCTCATCACTCAGTAACATCCCTCATCACTCAGTAACATCCCCTCATCACTCAGTAACATCCCTCATCACTCAGTAACATCCCCTCATCACTCAGTAACATCCCCTCATCACTCAGTCAGTCAGTAACATCCCTCATCACTCAGTAACATCCCTCATCACTCAGTAACATCCCCTCATCACTCAGTAACATCCCCTCATCACTCAGTAACATCCCCTCATCACTCAGTAACATCCCCTCATCACTCAGTAACATCCCCTCATCACTCAGTAACATCCCCTCATCACTCAGTAACATCCCTCATCACTCAGTAACATCCCTCATCACTCAGTAACAACACATCCCCTCATCACTCAGTAACATCCCCTCATCACTCAGTAACATCCCTCATCACTCAGTAACATCCCCTCATCACTCAGTAACATCCCCTCATCACTCAGTAACATCCCCTCATCACTCAGTAACATCCCTCATCACTCAGTAACATCCCCTCATCACTCAGTAACATCCCCTCTCATCAGTAACACTCAGTAACATCTCAGTAACCATCCCTCATCACTCAGTAACATCCCTCATCACTCAGTAACATCCCCTCATCAACATCCCTCATCACTCAGTAACATCCCCTCATCACTCAGTAACATCCCCTCATCACTCAGTAACATCCCTCATCCTCAGTAACATCCCCTCATCACTCAGTAACATCCCCTCATCACTCAGTAACATCCCTCATCACTCAGTAACATCCCCTCATCACTCAGTAACATCCCTCATCACTCAGTAACATCCCCTCATCACTCAGTAAAAACATCCCCTCATCACTCAGTAACATCCCCTCATCACTCAGTAACATCCCTCATCACTCAGTAACATCCCTCATCAGTCATCCCCTCATCACAGTAACATCCCCTCATCACTCAGTAACATCCCCTCATCACTCAGTAACATCCCCTCATCACTCAGTAACATCCCTCATCACTCAGTAACAGTAACAGTAACATCATCCTCATCACTCACTCAGTAACATCCCCTCATCACTCAGTAACATCCCCTCATCACTCAGTAACATCCCCTCATCACTCAGTAACATCCCCTCATCACTCAGTAACATCCCCTCATCACTCAGTAACATCCCCTCATCACTCAGTAACATCCCCTCATCACTCAGTAACATCCCCTCATCATTCAGTAACATCCCTCTCAGTCATCCCCTCATCAGTAACATCCCCTCATCACTCAGTAACATCCCTCATCACTCAGTAACATCCCCTCATCACTCAGTAACATCCCTCATCACTCAGTAACATCCCTCATCACTCAGTAACATCCCCTCATCACTCAGTAACATCCCCTCATCACTCAGTAACATCCCTCATCACTCAGTAACATCCCCTCATCACTCAGTAACATCCCCTCATCACTCAGTAACATCCCTCATCACTCAGTAACATCCCCTCCCTCATCATCCCCTCTCAGTAACATCCCCTCATCACTCAGTAACATCACCCCTCATCACTCAGTAACATCCCTCATCCTCATAACATCCCCTCATCACTCAGTAACATCCCTCATCACTCAGTAACATCCCCTCATCACTCAGTAACATCCCCTCATCACTCAGTAACATCCCTCATCACTCAGTAACATCCCCTCATCACTCAGTAACATCATCCTCAGTCATCCCTCATCACTCAGTAACATCCCTCATCACTCAGTAACATCCCCTCATCACTCAGTAACATCCCCTCATCACTCAGTAACATCCCTCATCACTCAGTAACATCCCTCATCACTCAGTAACATCCCTCATCACTCAGTAACAACACATCCCCTCATCACTCAGTAACATCCCCTCATCACTCAGTAACAACACATCCCCTCATCACTCAGTAACATCCCCTCATCACTCAGTAACATCCCTCATCACTCAGTAACATCCCCTCATCACTCAGTATCACATCCCCTCATCACTCAGTAACATCCCCTCATCATCCCCTCTCACTCAGTAACATCCCCTCATCACTCAGTAACATCCCCTCATCACTCAGTAACATCCCCTCATCACTCAGTAACATCCCCTCATCACTCAGTAACATCCCTCATCACTCAGTAACATCCCCTCATCACTCAGTAACATCCCTCATCACTCAGTAACATCCCCTCATCACTCAGTAACATCCCCTCATCACTCAGTAACATCCCCTCATCACTCAGTAACATCCCCTCATCACTCAGTAACCCCTCATCACTCAGTAACATCCCCTCATCACTCAGTAACATCCCCTCATCACTCAGTAACATCCCCTCATCACTCAGTAACATCCCCTCATCACTCAGTAACATCCCCTCATCACTCAGTAACATCCCCTCATCACTCAGTAACATCCTCCTCATCAGTAACATCCCCTCATCAGTAACATCCCCTCATCACTCAGTAAAAACACATCCCCTCATCACTCAGTAACATCCCTCATCACTCAGTAACATCCCCTCATCACTCAGTAACATCCCCTCATCACTCAGTAACAACATCCCCTCATCACTCAGTAACATCCCCTCATCACTCAGTAACATCCCCTCATCACTCAGTAACATCCCTCATCACCAGTAACATCCCCTCTCATAACATCCCCTCACTCAGTAACATCATCCTCCTCATCACTCAGTAACATCCCTCATCACTCAGTAACATCCCTCATCACTCAGTAACATCCCCTCATCACTCAGTAACATCCCCTCATCACTCAGTAACATCCCTCATCACTCAGTAACATCCCCTCATCACTCAGTAACATCCCTCATCACTCAGTAACATCCCCCATCCCTCATCACTCAGTAACATCCCCTCATCACTCAGTAACATCCCCTCATCACTCAGTAACATCCCCTCATAACACTCAGTAACATCCCCTCATCACTCAGTAACATCCCCTCATCACTCAGTAACATCCCTCATCACTCAGTAACATCCCTCATCATCAGTAACATCCCTCATCACTCAGTAACATCCCCTCATCAACATCCCCTCATCACTCAGTAACATCCCCTCATCACTCAGTAACAACACATCCCCTCATCACTCAGTAACATCCCCTCATCACTCAGTAACATCCCCTCATCACTCAGTAACATCCCCTCATCACTCAGTAACATCCCTCATCACTCAGTAACATCCCTCATCACTCAGTAACATCCCCTCATCACTCAGTAACATCCCCTCATCACTCAGTAACATCCCCTCATCACTCAGTAACATCCCTCATCACTCAGTAACATCCCTCATCACTCAGTAACATCCCCTCATCACTCAGTAACATCCCCTCATCACTCAGTAACATCCCCTCATCCTCACTCAGTAACATCCCCTCATCACTCAGTAACATCCCCTCATCACTCAGTAACATCCCCTCATCCTCAGTAACATCCCCTCATCACTCAGTAACATCCCTCATCACTCAGTAACATCCCCTCATCACTCAGTAACATCCCCTCATCACTCAGTAACACCATCCCTCATCACTCAGTAACATCCCCTCATCACTCAGTAACAACATCCCCTCATCACTCAGTAACATCCCCTCATCACTCAGTAACATCCCCTCATCACTCAGTAACATCCCCTCATCACTCAGTAACATCCCCTCATCACTCAGTAACAACATCCCTCATCACTCAGTAACATCCCCTCATCACAGTAACATCCCTCATCACTCATAACATCCCCTCATCACTCAGTAACATCCCTCATCACTCAGTAACAACCCCTCATCATCCCTCATCACTCAGTAACAGCCCCTCATCACTCAGTAACATCCCTCATCACTCAGTAACATCCCCTCATCACTCAGTAACATCCCCTCATCACTCAGTAACATCCCTCATCACTCAGTAACATCCCCTCATCACTCAGTAACATCCCCTCATCACTCAGTAACATCCCCTCATCATTCAGTAACATCCCCTCATCACTCAGTAACATCCCCTCATCACTCAGTAACATCCCCTCATCACTCAGTAACATCCCTCATCCCTCATCACTCAGTAACATCCCCTCATCACTCAGTAACATCCCCCTCATCATTCAGTAACATCCCCTCATCACTCAGTAACATCCCCCCCTCATCACTCAGTAACATCCCCTCATCACTCAGTAACATCCCACATCCCCTCATCACTCAGTAACATCCCCTCATCACTCAGTAACATCCCTCATCACTCAGTAACATCCCCTCATCACTCAGTAACAACACATCCCCTCATCACTCAGTAACATCCCTCATCACTCAGTAACATCCCTCATCACTCAGTAACATCCCTCATCACTCAGTAACATCCCTCATCACTCAGTAACATCCCCTCATCACTCAGTAACATCCCCTCATCACTCAGTAACATCCCCTCATCACTCAGTAACAACACATCCCCTCATCACTCAGTAACATCCCCTCATCACTCAGTAACATCCCCTCATCACTCAGTAACATCCCCTCATCACTCAGTAACATCCCTCATCACTCAGTAACACATCCCCTCATCACTCAGTAACATCCCTCATCACTCAGTAAACAACAGTAACATCCCCTCATCACTCAGTAACATCCCCTCATCACTCAGTAACATCCCCTCATCACTCAGTAACATCCCCTCATCACTCAGTAACAACACATCCCCTCATCACTCAGTAACATCCCCTCATCACTCAGTAACAACACATCCCCTCATCACTCAGTAACATCCCCTCATCACTCAGTAACATCCCCTCATCACTCAGTAACATCCCCTCATCACTCAGTAACATCCCTCATCACTCAGTAACATCCCCTCATCACTCAGTAACATCCCCTCATCACTCAGTAACATCCCCTCATCACTCAGTAACATCCCTCATCACTCAGTAACATCCCCTCATCACTCAGTAACATCCCCTCATCACTCAGTAACATCCCCTCATCACTCAGTAACATCCCCTCATCACTCAGTAACATCCCCTCATCACTCAGTAACATCCCCTCATCACTCAGTAACATCCCCTCATCCTCAGTAACATCCCCTCATCACTCAGTAACATCCCCTCATCACTCAGTAACATCCCTCATCACTCAGTAACATCCTCATCACTCAGTAACATCCCCTCATCACTCAGTAACATCCCTCATCACATCCCCTCATCACTCAGTAACATCCCTCATCACTCAGTAACATCCCCTCATCACTCAGTAACATCACCCCTCATCACTCAGTAACATCCCCTCACTCAGTAACATCCCCTCATCACTCAGTAACATCCCCTCATCACTCAGTAACATCCCCTCATCACTCAGTAACATCCCCTCATCACTCAGTAACATCCCCTCACTCAGTAACATCCCCTCATCACTCAGTAACATCCCTCATCACTCAGTAACATCCCTCATCACTCAGTAACATCCCTCATCACTCAGTAACATCCCTCATCACTCAGTAACATCCCCTCATCACTCAGTAACATCCCCTCATCACTCAGTAACATCCCCTCATCACTCAGTAACATCCCCTCATCACTCAGTAACATCCCCTCATCACTCAGTAACATCCCCTCATCACTCAGTAACATCCCTCATCACTCAGTAACAACACATCCCCTCATCACTCAGTAACATCCCCTCATCACTCAGTAACATCCCTAATCACTCAGTAACATCCCCTCATCACTCAGTAACAACATCCCCTCATCACTCAGTAACATCCCCTCATCACTCAGTAACATCCCCTCATCACTCAGTAACATCCCCTCATCACTCAGTAACATCCCCTCATCACTCAGTAACATCATCCCTCATCACTCAGTAACATCCCCTCATCACTCAGTAACATCCCCTCATCACTCAGTAACATCCCCTCATCACTCAGTAACATCCCCTCATCACTCAGTAACATCCCCTCATCACTCAGTAACATCCCTCATCACTCAGTAACATCCCTCATCACTCAGTAAGTAACATCCCCTCATCACTCAGTAACATCCCTCATCACTCAGTAACATCCCCTCATCACTCAGTAACATCCCTCATCACTCAGTAACAACACATCCCTCATCACTCAGTAACATCCCCTCATCACTCAGTAACATCAAATCCCTCATCACTCAGTAACATCCCCTCATCACTCAGTAACATCCCCTCATCACTCAGTAACATCCCCTCATCACTCAGTAACAACATATCCCCTCATCACTCAGTAACATCCCTCATCACTCAGTAACATCCCCTCATCACTCAGTAACATCCCCTCATCACTCAGTAACATCCCCTCATCACTCAGTAACATCCCTCATCACTCAGTAACATCCCTCATCACATCATTCAGTAACATCCCCTCATCACTCAGTAACATCCCTCATCACTCAGTAACATCCCCTCATCACTCAGTAACATCCCCTCATCACTCAGTAACATCCCCTCATCACTCAGTAACATCCCCTCATCAGTAACATCAGTAACATCCCCTCATCACTCAGTCATCCCCTCATCACTCAGTAACATCCCCTCATCACTCAGTAACATCCCTCATCACTCAGTAACATCCCCTCATCACTCAGTAACATCCCCTCATCACTCAGTAACATCCCCTCATCACTCAGTAACATCCCCTCATCACTCAGTAACATCCCCTCATCACTCAGTAACATCCCTCATCACTCAGTAACATCCCTCATCACTCAGTAACATCCCCTCATCACTCAGTAACATCCCCTCATCACTCAGTAACATCCCCTCATCACTCAGTAACATCCCCTCATCACTCAGTAACATCCCCTCATCACTCAGTAACATCCCCTCATCACTCAGTAACATCCCCCTCATCACTCAGTAACATCCCTCATCACTCAGTAACATCCCTCATCACTCAGTAACATCCCTCATCACTCAGTAACATCCCCTCATCACTCAGTAACATCCCCTCATCACTCAGTAACATCCCCTCATCACTCAGTAACATCCCCTCATCACTCAGTAACATCCCCTCATCACTCAGTAACATCCCCTCATCACTCAGTAACATCCCTCATCACTCAGTAACATCCCCTCATCACTCAGTAACATCCCCTCATCACTCAGTAACATCCCCTCATCACTCAGTAACAACTCAGTAACATCCCCTCATCACTCAGTAACATCCCCTCATCACTCAGTAACATCCCTCATCACTCAGTAACATCCCTCATCACTCAGTAACATCCCTCATAACATCCCTCATCACTCAGTAACATCCCTCATCACTCAGTAACATCCCTCATCACTCAGTAACATCCCCTCATCACTCAGTAACATCCCTCATCACTCAGTAACATCCCTCATCACTCAGTAACATCCCCTCATCACTCAGTAACATCCCCTCAACTCAGTAACATCCCCTCATCACTCAGTAACATCCCCTCATCACTCAGTAACATCCCTCATCACTCAGTAACATCCCCCCTCATCATCAGTAACATCCCTCATCACTCAGTAACATCCCCTCATCACTCAGTAACATCCCTCATCACTCAGTAACATCCCCTCATCACTCAGTAACATCCCCTCATCACTCAGTAACATCACATCCCTCTCACTCAGTAACATCCCTCATCACTCAGTAACAACACATCCCCTCATCACTCAGTAACATCCCTCATCACTCAGTAACAACACATCCCCTCATCACTCAGTAACATCCCCTCATCACTCAGTAACATCCCCTCATCACTCAGTAACATCCCCTCATCACTCAGTAACATCCCCTCATCACTCAGTAACATCCCCTCATCACTCAGTAACATCCCCTCATCACTCAGTAACAACACATCCCCTCATCACTCAGTAACATCCCCTCATCACTCAGTAACATCCGTCACAGTAACATCCCCTCATCACTCAGTAACATCCCCTCATCACTCAGTAACATCCCCTCATCACTCAGTAACATCCCCTCATCACTCAGTAACATCCCCTCATCACTCAGTAACATCCCCTCATCACTCAGTAACATCCCCTCATCACTCAGTAACATCCCCTCATCACTCAGTAACATCCCTCATCCCAGTAACATCCCCTCATCACTCAGTAACATCCCCTCATCACTCAGTAACATCCCCTCATCACTCAGTAACATCCCCTCATCACTCAGTAACAACACATCCCCTCATCACTCAGTAACATCCCTCATCACTCAGTAACATCCCTCATCACTCAGTAACATCCCTCATTACTCAGTAACATCCCTCATCACTCAGTAACATCCCCTCATCACTCAGTAACATCCCCTCATCACTCAGTAAACATCCTCTAACATCCCCTCATCACTCAGTAACATCCCCTCATCACTCAGTAACATCCCCTCATCACTCAGTAACATCCCCTCATCACTCAGTAACATCCCCTCATCACTCAGTAACATCCCCTCATCACTCAGTAACCTCACACTCAGTAACATCCCTCATCACTCAGTAACATCCCCTCATCACTCAGTAACATCCCCTCATCACTCAGTAACATCACATCCCCTCATCACTCAGTAACATCCCCTCATCACTCAGTAACATCCCCTCATCACTCAGTAACATCCCCTCATCACACAGTAACATCCCCTCATCACTCAGTAACAACACATCCCCTCATCACTCAGTAACAACACATCCCCTCATCACTCAGTAACATCCCCTCATCACTCAGTAACATCCCCTCATCACACAGTAACATCCCCTCATCACTCAGTAACATCCCCTCATCACTCAGTAACATCCCCTCATCACTCAGTAACATCCCCTCATCACTCAGTAACATCCCCTCATCACTCAGTAACATCCCTCATCACTCAGTAACATCCCCTCATCACTCAGTAACATCCCCTCATCATCACTCATCAGTAACATCCCCTCATCACTCAGTAACATCCCCTCATCACTCAGTAACATCCCCTCATCACTCAGTAACATCCCCTCATCACTCAGTAACAACACATCCCCTCATCACTCAGTAACATCCCCTCATCACTCAGTAACATCCCCTCATCACTCAGTAACATCCCCTCATCACTCAGTAACATCCCCTCATCACTCAGTAACATCCCCTCATCACTCAGTAACATCCCCTCATCACTCAGTAACATCCCCTCATCACTCAGTAACATCCCCTCATCACTCAGAAACATCCCCTCATCACTCAGTAACATCCCATCACATAACCCTCATCACTCAGTAACATCCCCTCATCACTCAGTAACATCCCCTCATCACTCAGTAACATCCCCTCATCACTCAGTAACATCCCCTCATCACTCAGTAACATCCCCTCATCACTCAGTAACATCCCCTCATCACTCAGTAACATCCCATCCTCTCATCACTCAGTAACATCACATCCCCTCATCACTCAGTAACATCCCCTCATCACTCAGTAACATCCCCTCATCACTCAGTAACATCCCTCATCCTCAGTAACATCCCTCGTCACTCAGTAACATCCCCTCATCACTCAGTAACATCACATCCCCTCATCACTCAGTAACATCCCCTCATCACTCAGTAACATCCCCTCATCACTCAGTAACATCCCCTCATCACTCAGTAACATCCCCTCATCATTCAGTAACATCCCCTCATCACTCAGTAACATCCCCTCATCACTCAGTAACATCCCCTCATCACTCAGTAACATCCCCTCATCACTCAGTAACATCCCCTCATCACTCAGTAACATCCCCTCATCACTCAGTAACATCCCTCATCACTCAGTAACATCCCCTCATCACTCAGTAACAACACATCCCCTCATCACTCAGTAACATCCCCTCATCACTCAGTAACAACACATCCCCTCATCACTCAGTAACATCCCCTCATCACTCAGTAACATCCCCTCATCACTCAGTAACATCCCCTCATCACTCAGTAACATCCCCTCATCACTCAGTAACATCCCCTCATCACTCAGTAACATCCCCTCATCACTCAGAAACATCCCCTCATCACTCAGTAACATCCCCTCATCACTCAGAAACAACCCCTCATCACTCAGTAACATCACCCCTCATCACTCAGTAACATCCCCTCATCACTCAGTAACATCCCCTCATCACTCAGTAACATCCCCTCATCACTCAGTAACATCCCCTCATCACTCAGTAACAACACATCCCCTCATCACTCAGTAACATCCCCTCATCACTCAGTAACATCCCCTCATCACTCAGTAACAACACATCCCCTCATCACTCAGTAACATCCCTCATCACTTAACATCCCCTCATCACTCAGTAACATCCCCTCATCACTCAGTAACATCCCTCATCATCAGAAACATCCCCTCATCACTCAGTAACATCACATCCCTCATCACTCAGTAACATCCCCTCATCACTCAGTCAGTAACATCCCCTCATCACTCAGTAACATCCCCTCATCACACAGTAACATCCCTCATCACTCAGTAACATCCCCTCATCACTCAGTAACAACACATCCCCTCATCACTCAGTAACATCCCCTCATCACTCAGTAACATCCCCTCATCACACAGTAACATCCCCTCATCACTCAGTAACATCCCCTCATCACTCAGTAACATCCCCTCATCACTCAGTAACATCCCCTCAACAGTAACATCCCCTCATCACTCAGTAACATCCCCTCATCACTCAGTAACATCCCCTCATCACACAGTAACATCCCCTCATCACTCAGTAACAACACATCCCCTCATCACTCAGTAACATCCCCTCATCACTCAGTAACATCCCCTCATCACTCAGTAACATCCCATCCTCTCATCACTCAGTAACATCACATCCCTCATCACTCAGTAACATCCCCTCATCACTCAGTAACATCCCCTCATCACTCAGTAACATCCCCTCATCACTCAGTAACATCCCCTCATCACTCAGTAACAGCCCCTCATCACTCAGTAACATCACATCCCCTGATCACTCAGTAACATCCCCTCATCACTCAGTAACATCCCCTCATCACTCAGTAACATCCCCTCATCACTCAGTAACAACACATCCCCTCATCACTCAGTAACAACACATCCCCTCATCACTCAGTAACAACACATCCCCTCATCACTCAGTAACATCCCCTCATCACTCAGTAACATCCCCTCATAACTCAGTAACAACACATCCCCTCATCATTCATTAACATCCCCTCATCACTCAGTAACATCCCCTCATCACTCAGTAACATCCCCTCATCACTCAGTAACAACACATCCCCTCCTCACTCAGTAACATCCCCTCATCACTCAGTAACATCCCCTCATCACTCAGTAACATCCCTCATCACTCAGTAACATCCCCTCATCATTCAGTAACATCCCCTCATCACTCAGTAACATCCCCTCATCACTCAGTAACATCCCCTCATCACTCAGTAACATCCCATCATCACTCAGTAAAAACACAACCCCTCATCACTCAGTAATATCCCCTCATCACTCAGTAACATCCCCTCATCACTCAGTAACATCCCCTCATAACTCAGTAACAACACATCCCCTCATCATTCATTAACATCCCCTCATCACTCAGTAACATCCCCTCATCACTCAGTAACATCACATCCCCTCATCACTCAGTAACATCCCCTCATCACTCAGTAACATCCCCTCATCATTCAGTAACATCCCTCATCACTCAGTAACATCCCTCATCACTCAGTAACATCCCCTCATCACTCAGTAACATCCCCTCATCACTCAGTAAACATCCCCTCATCACTCAGTAACATCCCCTCATCACTCAGTAACATCCCCTCATCACTCAGTAACATCCCCTCATCACTCAGTAACATCCCCTCATCACCCAGTAACATCCCCTCACCATTCAGTAACGTCCCCTCATCATTCAGTAACATCCCCTATTCACTCAGTAACATCCCCTCATCACTCAGTAACATCCCCACATCACTCAGTAACACCCCCTCATCACTCAGTAACATCCCTCATCACTCAGTAACATCCCCTCATCACTCAGTAACATCCCCTCATCACTCAGTAACATCCCCTCATCACTCAGTAACAGCCCCTCATCACTCAGGAACATCCCCTCATCACTCAGTAACATCCCTCATCACTCAGTAACATCCCCTCATCACTCAGTAACATCCCCTCATCACTCAGTAACAGCCCCTCATCACTCAGTAACATCCCTCATCACTCAGTAACATCCCCTCATCACTCAGTAACATCCCCTCATCACTCAGTAACATCCCCTCATCACTCAGTAACATCCCCTCATCATTCAGTAACTTCCCCTCATCACTCAGTAACATCCCCTCATCACTCAGTAACATCCCCTCATCACTCAGTAACATCCCCTCATCACTCAGTAACAACACACCCCCTCATCACTCAGTAATATCCCCTCATCACTCATTAACATCCCTAATCACTCAGTAACATCCCCTCATCACTCAGTAACAACACATCCCCTCATCACTCAGTAACATCCCCTCATCACTCAGTAACATCCCCTCATCACTCAGTAACATCCCTCATCACTCAGTAACATCCCCTCATCACTCAGTAACATCCCTAATCACTCAGTAACATCCCCTCATCACTCAGTAACATCCCCTCATCACTCAGTAACACCCCCTCATCATTCAGTAACATCCCTCATCACTCAGTAACATCCCCTCATCACTCAGTAACATCCCTCATCACTCAGTAACATCCCCTCATCACTCAGTAACATCCCTAATCACTCAGTAACATCCCCTCATCACTCAGTAACATCCCCTCATCACTCAGTAACACCCCCTCATCATTCAGTAACATCCCTCATCACTCAGTAACATCCCCTCATCACTCAGTAACATCCCCTCATCACTCAGTAACATCCCCTCATCACTCAGGAACATCCCCTCATCACTCAGTAACATCCCCTCATCACTCAGTAACAGCCCCTCATCACTCAGGAACATCCCCTCATCACTCAGTAACATCCCCTCATCACTCAGTAACATCCCCTCATCACTCAGTAACAGCCCCTCATCACTCAGTAACATCCCTCATCACTCAGTAACATCCCTAATCACTCAGTAACGTCCCCTCATCACTCAGTAACAACACATCCCCTCATCACTCAGTAACATCCCCTCATCACTCAGGAACAACACATCCCCTCATCACTCAGTAACATCCCCTCATCACTCAGTAACATCCCCTCATCACTCAGTAACATCCCCTCATCACTCAGTAACACCCCTCATCACTCAGTAACATCCCCTCATCACTCAGTAACAACACATCCCCTCATCACTCAGTAACATCCCCTCATCACTCAGTAACATCCCCTCATCATTCAGTAACATCCCTCATCACTCAGTAACATCCCCTCATCACTCAGTAACATCCCCTCATCACTCAGTAACATCCCCTCATCACTCAGTAACATCCCCTCATCACTCAGTAACATCCCCTCATCATCCCTCTCACCAGTAACAGCCCCTCATCACTCAGTAACATCCCCTCATCACTCAGTAACATCCCCTCATCACTCAGTAACATCCCCTCATCACTCAGTAACAACACATCCCCTCATCACTCAGTAACATCCCCTCATCACTCAGTAACATCCCCTCATCACTCAGTAACATCCCTTCATAACTCAGTAACATCACATCCCCTCATCACTCAGTAACATCCCCTCATCACTCAGTAACATCCCCTCATCATTCAGTAACATCCCCTCATCACTCAGTAACATCCCCTCATCACTCAGTAACATCCCCTCATCACTCAGTAACATCCCCTCATCACTCAGTAACAACACACCCCCTCATCACTCAGTAATATCCCCTCATCACTCAGTAACATCCCTAATCATTCAGTAACATCCCCTCATCACTCAGTAACAACACATCCCCTCATCACTCAGTAACAACACATCCCCTCATCACTCAGTAACATCCCCTCATCACTCAGTAACATCCCTCATCACTCAGTAACATCCCCTCATCACTCAGTAACAACACATCCCCTCATCACTCAGTAACATCCCCTCATCACTCAGTAACACCCCCTCATCATTCAGTAACATCCCTCATCACTCAGTAACATCCCCTCATAACTCAGTAACATCCCCTCATCACTCAGTAACATCCCCTCATCACTCAGGAACATCCCCTCATCACTCAGTAACATCCCCTCATCACTCAGTAACAGCCCCTCATCACTCAGGAACATCCCCTCATCACTCAGTAACATCCCCTCATCACTCAGTAACATCCCCTCATCACTCAGTAACACCACATCCCCTCATCACTCAGTAACATCCCCTCATCACTCAGTAACATCCCCTCATCACTCAGTAACATCCCTTCATAACTCAGTAACATCACATCCCCTCATCACTCAGTAACATCCCCTCATCACTCAGTAACATCCCATCATCATTCAGTAACATCCCCTCATCACTCAGTAACATCCCCTCATCACTCAGTAACATCCCCTCATCACTCAGTAACATCCCCTCATCACTCAGTAAAAACACACCCCCTCATCACTCAGTAATATCCCCTCATCACTCAGTAACATCCCTCATCACTCAGTAACATCCCCTCATCACTCAGTAACAACACATCCCCTCATCACTCAGTAACAACACATCCCCTCATCACTCAGTAACATCCCCTCATCACTCAGTAACATCCCCTCATCACTCAGTAACATCCCCTCATCACTCAGTAACAACACATCCCCTCATCACTCAGTAACATCCCCTCATCACTCAGTAACATCCCCTCATCACTCAGTAACATCCCCTCATCACTCAGTAACATCCCCTCATCACTCAGTAACATCACCTCATCACTCAGTAACATCCCCTCATCACTCAGTAACATCCCCTCATCACTCAGTAGCATCCCCTCATCACCCAGTAACATCCCCTCGTCATTCAGTAACATCCCCTCATCATTCAGTAACATCCCCTCATCACTCAGTAACATCCCCTCATCACTCAGTAACATCCCCTCATCACTCAGTAACACCCCCTCATCATTCAGTAACATCCCTCATCACTCAGTAACCTCCCCTCATCACTCAGTAACATCCCCTCATCACTCAGGAACATCCCCTCATCACTCAGTAACATCCCCTCATCACTCAGTAACATCCCCTCATCACTCAGTAACATCCCCTCATCATTCAGTAACATCCCCTCATCACTCAGTAACGTAGCCAGACGGCAGGGTCACAGTGTTCTGGTGACTGTCTGGACCAGTAATACCAGACAGCACGGTCACAGTGTTCTGGTGACTGTCTGGACCAGTAATACCAGACAGCAGGGTCACAGTGTTCTGGTGACTGTCTGGACCAGTAATACCAGACAGCACGGTCACAGTGTTCTGGTGACTGTCTGGACCAGTAATACCAGACAGCAGGGTCACAGTGTTCTGGTGACTGTCTGGACCAGTAATACCAGACAGCAGGGTCACATTGTTCTGGTGACTGTCTGGACCAGTAATACCAGACAGCATGGTCACAGTGTTCTGGTGACTGTCTGGACCAGTAATACCAGACAGCACGGTCACAGTGTTCTGGTGACTCCTCTAAACAAACTGTCTGGACCAGTAATACCAGACAGCACGGTCACAGTGTTCTGGTGACTGTCTGGACCAGTAATACCAGACAGCACGGTCACAGTGTTCTGGTGACTGTCTGGACCAGTAATACCAGACAGCACGGTCACAGTGTTCTGGTGACTGTCTGGACCAGTAATACCAGACAGCATGGTCACAGTGTTCTGGTGACTGTCTGGACCAGTAATACCAGACAGCAGGGTCACAGTGTTCTGGTGACTCCTCTAAACAAACTGTCTGGACCAGTAATACCAGACAGCAGGGTCACAGTGTTCTGGTGACTGTCTGGACCAGTAATACCAGACAGCATGGTCACAGTGTTCTGGTGACTGTCTGGACCAGTAATACCAGACAGCAGGGTCACAGTCTTCTGGTGACTGTCTGGACCAGTAATACCAGACAGCATGGTCACAGTGTTCTGGTGACTGTCTGGACCAGTAATACCAGACAGCAGGGTCACAGTGTTCTGGTGACTGTCTGGACCAGTAATACCAGACAGCATGGTCACAGTGTTCTGGTGACTGTCTGGACCAGTAATACCAGACAGCACGGTCACAGTGTTCTGGTGACTGTCTGGACCAGTAATACCAGACAGCAGGGTCACAGTGTTCTGGTGACTGTCTGGACCAGTAATACCAGACAGCAGGGTCACAGTGTTCTAGTGACTGTCTGGACCAGTAATACCAGACAGCATGGTCACAGTGTTCTGGTGACTGTCTGGACCAGTAATACCAGACAGCAGGGTCACAGTGTTCTGGTGACTCCTCTAAACAAACTGTCTGGACCAGTAATACCAGACAGCAGGGTCACAGTGTTCTGGTGACTGTCTGGACCAGTAATACCAGACAGCATGGTCACAGTGTTCTGGTGACTGTCTGGACCAGTAATACCAGACAGCAGGGTCACAGTGTTCTGGTGACTGTCTGGACCAGGAATACCAGACAGCACGGTCACAGTGTTCTGGTGACTGTCTGGACCAGTAATACCAGACAGCACGGTCACAGTGTTCTGGTGACTGTCTGGACCAGTAATACCAGACAGCAGGGTCACAGTGTTCTGGTGACTGTCTGGACCAGTAATACCAGACAGCACGGTCACAGTGTTCTGGTGACTGTCTGGACCAGTAATACCAGACAGCACGGTCACAGTGTTCTGGTGACTGTCTGGACCAGTAATACCAGACAGCACGGTCACAGTGTTCTGGTGACTGTCTGGACCAGTAATACCAGACAGCATGGTCACAGTGTTCTGGTGACTGTCTGGACCAGTAATACCAGACAGCAGGGTCACAGTGTTCTGGTGACTCCTCTAAACAAACTGTCTGGACCAGTAATACCAGACAGCAGGGTCACAGTGTTCTGGTGACTGTCTGGACCAGTAATACCAGACAGCATGGTCACAGTGTTCTGGTGACTGTCTGGACCAGTAATACCAGACAGCAGGGTCACAGTCTTCTGGTGACTGTCTGGACCAGTAATACCAGACAGCATGGTCACAGTGTTCTGGTGACTGTCTGGACCAGTAATACCAGACAGCAGGGTCACAGTGTTCTGGTGACTGTCTGGACCAGTAATACCAGACAGCATGGTCACAGTGTTCTGGTGACTGTCTGGACCAGTAATACCAGACAGCACGGTCACAGTGTTCTGGTGACTGTCTGGACCAGTAATACCAGACAGCAGGGTCACAGTGTTCTGGTGACTGTCTGGACCAGTAATACCAGACAGCAGGGTCACAGTGTTCTAGTGACTGTCTGGACCAGTAATACCAGACAGCATGGTCACAGTGTTCTGGTGACTGTCTGGACCAGTAATACCAGACAGCAGGGTCACAGTGTTCTGGTGACTCCTCTAAACAAACTGTCTGGACCAGTAATACCAGACAGCAGGGTCACAGTGTTCTGGTGACTGTCTGGACCAGTAATACCAGACAGCATGGTCACAGTGTTCTGGTGACTGTCTGGACCAGTAATACCAGACAGCAGGGTCACAGTGTTCTGGTGACTGTCTGGACCAGGAATACCAGACAGCACGGTCACAGTGTTCTGGTGACTGTCTGGACCAGTAATACCAGACAGCACGGTCACAGTGTTCTGGTGACTGTCTGGACCAGTAATACCAGACAGCAGGGTCACAGTGTTCTGGTGACTGTCTGGACCAGTAATACCAGACAGCATGGTCACAGTGTTCTGGTGACTGTCTGGGCCAGTAATACCAGACAGCAGGGTCACAGTGTTCTGGTGACTGTCTGGACCAGTAATACCAGACAGCAGGGTCACAGTGTTCTGGTGACTGTCTGGACCAGTAATACCAGACAGCATGGTCACAGTGTTCTGGTGACTGTTTGGACCAGTAATACCAGACAGCACGGTCACAGTGTTCTGGTGACTGTCTGGACCAGTAATACCAGACAGCAGGGTCACAGTGTTCTAGTGACTGTCTGGACCAGTAATACCAGACAGCACGGTCACAGTGTTCTGGTGACTGTCTGGACCAGTAATACCAGACAGCAGGGTCACAGTGTTCTAGTGACTGTCTGGACCAGTAATACCAGACAGCATGGTCACAGTGTTCTGGTCACTGTCTGGACCAGTAATACCAGACAGCAGGGTCACAGTGTTCTAGTGACTGTCTGGACCAGTAATACCAGACAGCATGGTCACAGTGTTCTGGTGACTGTCTGGACCAGTAATACCAGACAGCAGGGTCACAGTGTTCTGGTGACTGTCTGGACCAGTAATACCAGACAGCATGGTCACAGTGTTCTGGTGACTGTCTGGGCCAGTATTACCAGACAGCAGGGTCACAGTGTTCTGGTGACTGTCTGGACCAGTAATACCAGACAGCAGGGTCACAGTGTTCTGGTGACTGTCTGGACCAGTAATACCAGACAGCATGGTCACAGTGTTCTGGTGACTGTCTGGACCAGTAATACCAGACAGCACGGTCACAGTGTTCTGGTGACTGTCTGGACCAGTAATACCAGACAGCAGGGTCACAGTGTTCTAGTGACTGTCTGGACCAGTAATACCAGACAGCACTGTCACAGTGTTCTGGTGACTGTCTGGACCAGTAATACCAGACAGCAGGGTCACAGTGTTCTAGTGACTGTCTGGACCAGTAATACCAGACAGCAGGGTCACAGTGTTCTAGTGACTGTCTGGACCAGTAATACCAGACAGCATGGTCACAGTGTTCTGGTGACTGTCTGGACCAGTAATACCAGACAGCAGGGTCACAGTGTTCTGGTGACTGTCTGGACCAGTAATACCAGACAGCATGGTCACAGTGTTCTTGTGACTCCTCTAAGCAAACTGTCTGGACCAGTAATACCAGACAGCATGGTCACAGTGTTCTGGTGACTCCTCTAAGCAAACTGTCTGGACCAGTAATACCAGACAGCATGGTCACAGTGTTCTGGTGACTGTCTGGACCAGTAATACCAGACAGCAGGGTCACAGTGTTCTGGTGACTGTCTGGACCAGTAATACCAGACAGCATGGTCACAGTGTTCTGGTGACTGTCTGGACCAGTAATACCAGACAGCAGGGTCACAGTGTTCTGGTGACTGTCTGGACCAGTAATACCAGACAGCAAGGTCACAGTGTTCTGGTGACTGTCTGGACCAGTAATACCAGACAGCACGGTCACAGTGTTCTGGTGACTGTCTGGACCAGTAATACCAGACAGCACGGTCACAGTGTTCTGGTGACTGTCTGGACCAGTAATACCAGACAGCAGGTTCACAGTGTTCTAGTGACTGTCTGGACCAGTAATACCAGACAGCACGGTCACAGTGTTCTGGTGACTGTCTGGACCAGTAATACCAGACAGCAGGGTCACAGTGTTCTAGTGACTGTCTGGGCCAGTAATACCAGACAGCATGGTCACAGTGTTCTGGTGACTGTCTGGACCAGTAATACCAGACAGCAGGGTCACAGTGTTCTAGTGACTGTCTGGACCAGTAATACCAGACAGCATGGTCACAGTGTTCTGGTGACTGTCTGGACCAGTAATACCAGACAGCAGGGTCACAGTGTTCTGGTGACTGTCTGGACCAGTAATACCAGACAGCATGGTCACAGTGTTCTTGTGACTCCTCTAAGCAAACTGTCTGGACCAGTAATACCAGACAGCATGGTCACAGTGTTCTGGTGACTCCTCTAAGCAAACTGTCTGGACCAGTAATACCAGACAGCATGGTCACAGTGTTCTGGTGAATGTCTGTACCAGTAATACCAGACAGCATGGTCACAGTGTTCTGGTGACTGTCTGGACCAGTAATACCAGACAGCACGGTCACAGTGTTCTGGTGACTCCTCTAAACAAACTGTCTGGACCAGTAATACCAGACAGCACGGTCACAGTGTTCTGGTGACTGTCTGGACCAGTAATACCAGACAGCACGGTCACAGTGTTCTGGTGACTGTCTGGACCAGTAATACCAGACAGCACGGTCACAGTGTTCTGGTGACTGTCTGGACCAGTAATACCAGACAGCATGGTCACAGTGTTCTGGTGACTGTCTGTACCAGTAATACCAGACAGCAGGGTCACAGTGTTCTGGTGACTGTCTGTACCAGTAATACCAGACAGCAGGGTCACAGTGTTCTGGTGACTCCTCTAAACAAACTGTCTGGACCCAGAGGAGAAACATTTACTGAGAATGCATCCACACTGGCTTCCTAATCCCTTTATAGTGCACTATTTTTTCCCAGAGCCCCTATGGACCTTGGTCAAATGTAGTGCACTACACAGGGAATAGGATGCAAATGTAGTGCACTACACAGGGAATAGGATGCAAATGTAGTGCACTACACAGGGAATAGGATGCCATTGAGGATACAATCTCAGTAAATGTTTCTCCTCTGGGCGTCAGTCCAACATAATAACTACGAGTGTTTAGACATGATAATAACAGGAAGAGAACTGCAGGGTTTCAGTTGGTTGAAGTGATATTCTGTTTTATATTCTATTCCAACGGAGATGGAAGAAGATTTAAGTGTTTGAACACAACAGACACCGTTCCTTTCCCACAACAGAGACCATTCCTTTCCCACAACAGACACCATTCCTTTCCCACAACAGACACCGTTCCTTTCACACAACAGACACCGTTCCTTTCCCACCACACAACAGACACTGTTCCTTTCCCACCACACAACAGACACCGTTCCTTTCCCACCAAACAACAGACACCGTTCCTTTCCCATCACACAACAGACACCGTTCCTTTCCCACCACACAACAGACACCGTTCCTTTCCCATCACACAACAGACACCGTTCCTTTCCCACCACACAACAGACACCGTTCCTTTCCCACCACACAACAGACACCGTTCCTTTCCCACCCCACAACAGACACCGTTCCTTTCCCACCACACAACAGACACCGTTCCTTTCCCACCACACAAAGGACACCGTTCCTTTCCCACAACACAACAGACACCGTTCCTTTCCCACCCCACAACAGACACCGTTCCTTTCCCACAACAGACACCATTCCTTTCCCACAACAGACACCGTTCCTTTCCCACCACACAACAGACACCGTTCCTTTCCCACAACAGACACCGTTCCTTTCCCACAACAGACACCATTCCTTTCCCACAACAGACACCGTTCCTTTCCCACCACACAACAGACACCGTTCCTTTCCCACAACAGACACCGTTCCTTT
The DNA here is from genome assembly GCF_034236695.1 of Oncorhynchus nerka. Taxonomy (NCBI): domain Eukaryota; kingdom Metazoa; phylum Chordata; class Actinopteri; order Salmoniformes; family Salmonidae; genus Oncorhynchus; species Oncorhynchus nerka. Next base: position 30,169 of record NW_027039995.1, read on the forward strand.
CCCACCACACAACAGACACCGTTCTTTCCCACCACACCACAGACACCATTCCTTTCCCACAACAGACACCGTTCCTTTCCCACCACACAACAGACACCATTCCTTTCCCACAACAGACACCGTTCCTTTCCCACCACACTACAGACACCATTCCTTTCCCACAACAGACACCGTTCCTTTCCCACCACACAACAGACACCGTTCTTTTCCCACCCCACAACAGACACCGTTCCTTTCCCACCACACAACAGACACCGTTCCTTTCCCACCACACAACAGACACCGTTTCTTTCCCACAACAGACACCGTTCCTTTCCCACAACAGACACCATTCCTTTCCCACAACCGACACCGTTCCTTTCCCACCCCCCAACGGACACCGTTCCTTTCCCACAACAGACACCATTCCTTTCCCACAACAGACACCATTCCTTTCCCACCACACCACAGACACCGTTCCTTTCCCACCACACAACAGACACCGTTCCTTTCCCACAACAGACACCATTCCTTTCCCACAACAGACACCATTCCTTTCCCACCACACCACAGACACCGTTCCTTTACCACCACACCACAGACACCATTCCTTTCCCACAACAGAACAGACACGATTCCTTTCCCACCACACAACAGACACCGTTCCTTTCCCACCACACAACAGACACCATTCCTTTCCCACCACACAACAGACACCGTTCCTTTCCCACAACAGACACCGTTCCTTTCCCACCACACAACAGACACCGTTTCTTTCCCACCACACAACAGACACCGTTTCTTTCCCACCACACAACAGACACCGTTTCTTTCCCACCACACAACAGACACCGTTCCTTTCCCACAACAGACACCATTCCTTTCCCACAACAGACACCATTTCTTTCCCACCACACAACAGACACCATTCCTTTCCCACAACAGACACCGTTCCTTTCCCACCACACAACAGACACCAGTCCTTTCCCACCACACAACAGACACCGTTCCTTTCCCACAACAGACACCATTCCTTTCCCACCACACAACAGACACCGTTCCTTTCCCACCACACAACAGACACCGTTCCTTTCCCACAACAGACACCATTCCTTTCCCACCACACAACAGACACCATTCCTTTCCCACAACAGACACCGTTCCTTTCCCACCACACAACAGACACCAGTCCTTTCCCACCACACAACAGACACCGTTCCTTTCCCACAACAGACACCATTCCTTTCCCACCCCACAACAGACACCATTCCTTTCCCACAACAGACACCATTCCTTTCCCACAACAGACACCGTTTCTTTCCCACCACACAACAGACACCGTTTCTTTCTCACCACACAACAGACACCGTTTTCTTTCCCACCACACAACAGACACCGTTCCTTTACCACCACACAACAGACACCGTTCCTTTCCCACCACACAACAGACACCGTTCCTTTCCCACCACACAACAGACACCGTTCCTTTCCCACCACACAACAGACACCGTTCCTTTCCCACCCCACAACAGACACCGTTCCTTTCCCACCACACAACAGACACCGTTCCTTTCCCACCACACAAAGGACACCGTTCCTTTCCCACAACACAACAGACACCGTTCCTTTCCCACCCCACAACAGACACCGTTCCTTTCCCACCCCACAACAGACACCATTCCTTTCCCACCCCACAACAGACACCGTTCCTTTCCCACAACAGACACCATTCCTTTCCCACAACAGACACCGTTCCTTTCCCACCACACAACAGACACCGTTCCTTTCCCACAACAGACACCGTTCCTTTCCCACAACAGACACCATTCCTTTCCCACAACAGACACCATTCCTTTCCCACAACAGACACCGTTCCTTTCCCACCACACAACAGACACCGTTCCTTTCCCACAACAGACACCGTTCCTTTCCCACCACACAACAGACACCGTTCCTTTCCCACCACACCACAGACACCATTCCTTTCCCACAACAGACACCGTTCCTTTCCCACCACACAACAGACACCATTCCTTTCCCACAACAGACACCGTTCCTTTCCCACCACACTACAGACACCATTCCTTTCCCACAACAGACACCGTTCCTTTCCCACCACACAACAGACACCGTTCTTTCCCACCCCACAACAGACACCGTTCCTTTCCCACCACACAACAGACACCGTTCCTTTCCCACCACACAACAGACACCGTTTCTTTCCCACAACAGACACCGTTCCTTTCCCACAACAGACACCATTCCTTTCCCACAACCGACACCGTTCCTTTCCCACCCCCAACGGACACCGTTCCTTTCCCACAACAGACACCATTCCTTTCCCACAACAGACACCATTCCTTTCCCACCACACCACAGACACCGTTCCTTTCCCACCACACAACAGACACCGTTCCTTTCCCACAACAGACACCATTCCTTTCCCACAACAGACACCATTCCTTTCCCACCACACCACAGACACCGTTCCTTTACCACCACACCACAGACACCATTCCTTTCCCACAACAGAACAGACACGATTCCTTTCCCACCACACCACAGACACCGTTCCTTTCCCACCACACAACAGACACCGTTCCTTTCCCACCACACAACAGACACCGTTCCTTTCCCACAACAGACACCGTTCCTTTCCCACCACACAACAGACACCGTTTCTTTCCCACCACACAACAGACACCGTTTCTTTCCCACCACACAACAGACACCGTTTCTTTCCCACCACACAACAGACACCGTTTCTTTCCCACCACACAACAGACACCGTTCCTTTCCCACAACAGACACCATTCCTTTCCCACAACAGACACCATTTCTTTCCCACCACACAACAGACACCATTCCTTTACCACAACAGACACCGTTCCTTTCCCACCACACAACAGACACCAGTCCTTTCCCACCACACAACAGACACCGTTCCTTTCCCACAACAGACACCGTTCCTTTCCCACAACAGACACCGTTCCTTTCCCACCACACAACAGACACCGTTCCTTTCCCACCACACCACAGACACCATTCCTTTCCCACAACAGACACCGTTCCTTTCCCACCACACAACAGACACCATTCCTTTCCCACAACAGACACCGTTCCTTTCCCACCACACTACAGACACCATTCCTTTCCCACAACAGACACCGTTCCTTTCCCACCACACAACAGACACCGTTCTTTTCCCACCCCACAACAGACACCGTTCCTTTCCCACCACACAACAGACACCGTTCCTTTCCCACCACACAACAGACACCGTTTCTTTCCCACAACAGACACCGTTCCTTTCCCACAACAGACACCATTCCTTTCCCACAACCGACACCGTTCCTTTCCCACCCCCCAACGGACACCGTTCCTTTCCCACAACAGACACCATTCCTTTCCCACAACAGACACCATTCCTTTCCCACCACACCACAGACACCGTTCCTTTCCCACCACACAACAGACACCGTTCCTTTCCCACAACAGACACCATTCCTTTCCCACAACAGACACCATTCCTTTCCCACCACACCACAGACACCGTTCCTTTACCACCACACCACAGACACCATTCCTTTCCCACAACAGAACAGACACGATTCCTTTCCCACCACACAACAGACACCGTTCCTTTCCCACCACACAACAGACACCATTCCTTTCCCACCACACAACAGACACGTTCCTTTCCCACAACAGACACCGTTCCTTTCCCACCACACAACAGACACCGTTTCTTTCCCACCACACAACAGACACCGTTTCTTTCCCACCACACAACAGACACCGTTTCTTTCCCACCACACAACAGACACCGTTCCTTTCCCACAACAGACACCATTCCTTTCCCACAACAGACACCATTTCTTTCCCACCACACAACAGACACCATTCCTTTCCCACAACAGACACCGTTCCTTTCCCACCACACAACAGACACCAGTCCTTTCCCACCACACAACAGACACCGTTCCTTTCCCACAACAGACACCATTCCTTTCCCACCACACAACAGACACCGTTCCTTTCCCACCACACAACAGACACCGTTCCTTTCCCACAACAGACACCATTCCTTTCCCACCACACAACAGACACCATTCCTTTCCCACAACAGACACCGTTCCTTTCCCACCACACAACAGACACCAGTCCTTTCCCACCACACAACAGACACCGTTCCTTTCCCACAACAGACACCATTCCTTTCCCACCCCACAACAGACACCATTCCTTTCCCACAACAGACACCATTCCTTTCCCACAACAGACACCGTTTCTTTCCCACCACACAACAGACACCGTTTCTTTCTCACCACACAACAGACACCGTTTCTTTCCCACCACACAACAGACACCGTTCCTTTACCACCACACAACAGACACCGTTCCTTTCCCACCACACAACAGACACCGTTCCTTTCCCACCACACAACAGACACCAGTCCTTTCCCACCACACAACAGACACCGTTCCTTTCCCACAACAGACACCATTCCTTTCCCACCACACAACAGACACCGTTCCTTTCCCACAACAGACACCATTCCTTTCCCACAACAGACACCGTTCCTTTACCACCACACCACAGACACCATTCCTTTCCCACAACCGACACCGTTCCTTTCCCACCACACAACCGACACCATTCCTTTCCCACCACACAACAGACACCATTCCTTTCCCACAACAGACACCATTCCTTTCCCACCACACAACAGACACCGTTCCTTTCCCACCACACAACAGACACCATTCCTTTCCCACAACAGACACCATTCCTTTCCCACCACACAACAGACACCATTCCTTTCCCACCACACAACAGACACCGTTCCTTTCCCACCACACAACAGACACCGTTTCTTTCCCACAACAGACACCGTTCCTCTCCCACAACAGACACCATTCCTTTCCCACAACCGACACCGTTCCTTTCCCACCCCCCAACGGACACCGTTCCTTTCCCACAACAGACACCATTCCTTTCCCACAACAGACACCATTCCTTTCCCACCACACCACAGACACCGTTCCTTTCCCACCACACCACAGACACCGTTCCTTTACCACCACACCACAGACACCATTCCTTTCCCACAACAGAACAGACACGATTCCTTTCCCACCACACAACAGACACCGTTCCTTTCCCACCACACAACAGACACCATTCCTTTCCCACCACACAACAGACACCGTTCCTTTCCCACAACAGACACCGTTCCTTTCCCACCACACAACAGACACCGTTTCTTTCCCACCACACAACAGACACCGTTTCTTTCCCACCACACAACAGACACCGTTTCTTTCCCACCACACAACAGACACCGTTCCTTTCCCACAACAGACACCATTCCTTTCCCACAACAGACACCATTTCTTTCCCACCACACAACAGACACCATTCCTTTCCCACAACAGACACCGTTCCTTTCCCACCACACAACAGACACCAGTCCTTTCCCACCACACAACAGACACCGTTCCTTTCCCACAACAGACACCATTCCTTTCCCACCACACAACAGACACCATTTCTTTCCCACCACACAACAGACACCATTCCTTTCCCACAACAGACACCGTTCCTTTCCCACCACACAACAGACACCAGTCCTTTCCCACCACACAACAGACACCGTTCCTTTCCCACAACAGACACCATTCCTTTCCCACCCCACAACAGACACCATTCCTTTCCCACAACAGACACCATTCCTTTCCCACAACAGACACCGTTTCTTTCCCACCACACAACAGACACCGTTTCTTTCTCACCACACAACAGACACCGTTTCTTTCCCACCACACAACAGACACCGTTCCTTTACCACCACACAACAGACACCGTTCCTTTCCCACCACACAACAGACACCGTTCCTTTCCCACCACACAACAGACACCAGTCCTTTCCCACCACACAACAGACACCGTTCCTTTCCCACAACAGACACCATTCCTTTCCCACCACACAACAGACACCGTTCCTTTCCCACAACAGACACCATTCCTTTCCCACAACAGACACCGTTCCTTTACCACCACACCACAGACACCATTCCTTTCCCACAACCGACACCGTTCCTTTCCCACCACACAACCGACACCATTCCTTTCCCACCACACAACAGACACCATTCCTTTCCCACAACAGACACCATTCCTTTCCCACCACACAACAGACACCGTTCCTTTCCCACCACACAACAGACACCATTCCTTTCCCACAACAGACACCATTCCTTTCCCACCACACAACAGACACCATTCCTTTCCCACCACACAACAGACACCGTTCCTTTCCCACCACACAACAGACACCATTCCTTTCCCACCACAGACACCGTTCCTTTCCCACAACAGACACCGTTCCTTTCCCACCACACAACAGACACCATTCCTTTCCCACAACAGACACCATTCCTTTACCACCACACAACAGACACCATTCCTTTACCACCACACAACAGACACCGTTCCTTTCCCACCCCACAACAGACACCATTCCTTTCCCACAACAGACACCGTTCCTTTCCCACCACACAACAGACACCGTTCCTTTCCCACCACACAACAGACACCATTCCTTTCCCACAACAGACACCGTTCCTTTCCCACCACACAACAGACACCATTCCTTTACCACCACACAACAGACACCATTCCTTTACCACCACACAACAGACACTGTTCCTTTCCCACCACACTACAGACACCATTCCTTTCCCACCACACAACAGACACCGTTCCTTTCCCACCACACAACAGACACCATTCCTTTCCCACCACACAACAGACACCGTTCCTTTCCCACAACAGACACCGTTCCTTTCCCACAACAGACACCGTTCCTTTCCCACAACAGACACCATTCCTCTCCCACCACACAACAGACACCGTTCCTTTCCCACAACAGACACCATTCCTTTCCCATAACAGACACCGTTCCTTTCCCACCACACAACAGACACCATTCCTCTCCCACAACAGACACCGTTCCTTTCCCACCACACAACAGACACCGTTCCTTTACCACCACACAACAGACACCATTCCTCTCCCACAACAGACACCGTTCCTCTCCCACCACACAACAGACACCGTTCCTTTCCCACCACACAACAGACACCATTTGTTTCCCACAACAGACACCATTCCTTTCACACAACAGACACCATGTCTGTTTGGGGGATCCCACCTAATGAGAACCATTTACCACAGACAGTAGTGTGTCTGTTTGGGGGATCCCACCTAATGAGAACCATTTAACACAGACAGTAGTGTGTCTGTTTGGGGGATCCCTCCTAATGAGAACCGTTTACCACAGACAGTAGTGTGTCTGTTTGGGGGATCCCTCCTAATGAGAACCATGTACCACAGACAGTAGTGTGTCTGTTTGGGGGATCCCTCCTAATGAGAACCGTTTACCACAGACAGTAGTGTGTCTGTTTGGGGGATCCCTCCTAATGAGAACCGTTTACCACAGACAGCTGTAACAGTAGAGTGTCTGTTTGGGGGATCCCTCCTAATGAGAACCATTTACCACAGACAGTAGTGTGTCTGTTTGGGGGATCCCTCCTTACCTTGACAGCCACCAGCATGGTATCCTTGGTGGGGATCAGGTTGTAGCACTCAGCCAGGAAGACCTTCCCGAAAGCCCCCTCTCCCAGCTCCCTCTTCAGGAGGATGTCCCTGCGCTTAATGTGCTGTATGTCTGGGGACAAACACAGAGACAGAGTGAGTCTGGAGGGAGGGGGGACAAACACACAGACAGAGTGAGTCTGGAGGGGGGTGGGGACAAACACACAGACAGAGTGAGCCTGGAGGGGGCAAACACACACAGACAGAGTGAGCCTGGAGGGGGCAAACACACACAGACAGAGTGAGTCTGGAGGGGACAAACACACAGACAGAGTGAGCCTGGAGGGGACAAACACACACAGACAGAGTGAGTCTGGAGGGGACAAACACACACAGACAGAGTGAGTCTGGAGGGGACAAACACACAGACAGAGTGAGTCTGGAGGGAGGGGGGACAAACACACAGACAGAGTGAGCCTGGAGGGGGCAAACACACACAGACAGAGTGAGTCTGGAGGGGACAAACACACAGACAGAGTGAGCCTGGAGGGGACAAACACACACAGACAGAGTGAGTCTGGAGGGGACAAACACACACAGACAGAGTGAGTCTGGAGGGGACAAACACACAGACAGAGTGAGTCTGGAGGGGACAAACACACAGACAGAGTGAGTCTGGAGGGAGGGGGGACAAACACACAGACAGAGTGAGTCTGGAGGGGACAAACACACAAACAGAGTGAGCCTGGAGGGGACAAACACACACAGACAGAGTGAGCCTGGAGGGGGACAAACACACAGACAGAGTGAGTCTGGAGGGAGGGGGGACAAACACACAGACAGAGTGAGTCTGGAGGGGACAAACACACAGACAGAGTGAGTCTGGAGGGGACAAACACACACAGACAGAGTGACTCTGGAGGGGACAAACACACAGACAGAGTGAGTCTGGAGGGAGGGGGACAAACACACAGACAGAGTGAGTCTGGAGGGGGGACAAACACACAGACAGAGTGAGTCTGGAGGGAGGGGGACAAACACACAGACAGAGTGAGTCTGGAGGGAGGGGGGACAAACACACAGACAGAGTGAGTCTGGAGGGGACAAACACACACAGACAGAGTGACTCTGGAGGGGACAAACACACAGACAGAGTGAGTCTGGAGGGGACAAACACACACAGACAGAGTGAGTCTGGAGGGGACAAACACACACAGACAGAGTGAGTCTGGAGGGGGGGACAAACACACAGACAGAGTGAGTCTGGAGGGGGGGACAAAACACACAGACAGAGTGAGTCTGGAGGGAGGGGGGACAAACACACAGACAGAGTGAGTCTGGAGGGGACAAACACACACAGACAGAGTGAGTCTGGAGGGGGAGGGGGACAAACACACACAGACAGAGTGAGTCTGGAGGGAGGGGGGACAAATAGTGGTGGTGCTGAGTGGTGGTGCTGAGTGGTGGTGCTGTCTGATATAGAGTGGTGGTGCTGTCTGATATAGAGTGGTGGTGATGTCTGATATAGAGTGGTGGTGGTGTCTGATATAGAGTGGTGGTGCTGTCTGATATAGAGTGGTGGTGGTGTCTGATATAGAGTGGTGGTGGTGTCTGATATAGAGTGGTGGTGGTGTCTGATATAGAGTGGTGGTGGTGTCTGATATAGAGTGGTGATGCTGTCTGATATAGAGTGGTGGTGCTGTCTGATATAGAGTGGTGGTGCAGTCTGATACAGAGTGGTGGTGCTGTCTGATATAGAGTGGTGGTGCTGTCTGATATAGAGTGGTGCTGTCTGATACAGAGTGGTGGTGCTGTCTGATACCGAGTGGTGGTGCTGTCTGATATAGAGTGGTGCTGTCTGATACAGAGTAGTGGTGCTGTCTGATATAGAGTGGTGGTGCTGAGTGGTGGTGCTGTCTGATATAGAGTGGTGGTGCTGTCTGATATAGTGTGGTGGTGCTGTCTGATATAGAGTGGTGGTGCTGTCTGATATAGAGTGGTGGTGCTGTCTGATATAGAGTGGTGCTGTCTGATATAGTGTGGTGGTGCTGTCTGATATAGAGTGGTGCTGTCTGATACAGAGTGGTGGTGCTGTCTGATATAGAGTGGTGGTGCTGTCTGATATAGAGTGGTGCTGTCTGATATAGAGTGGTGGTGCTGTCTGATATAGAGTGGTGGTGATGTCTGATATAGAGTGGTGGTGATGTCTGATATAGAGTGGCGGTGATGTCTGATATAGAGTGGTGGTGCTGTCTGATACAGAGTGGTGGTGGTGTCTGATATAGAGTGGTGGTGATGCTGTCTGATATAAAGTGGTGCTGTCTGATATAGAGTGGTGGAGGGGCTGTCTGATATAGAGTGGTGGTGGTGCTGTCTGATATAGAGTGGTGGTGCTGTCTGATATAGAGTGGTGGTGGTGTCTGATACAGAGTGGTGGTGCTGTCTGATATAGAGTGGTGGTGCTGTCTGATGTAGAGTGGTGGTGCTGTCTGATATAGAGTGGTGGTGCTGTCTGATATAGAGTGGTGGTGGTGTCTGATATAGAGTGGTGGTGGTGTCTGATATAGAGTGGTGGTGTCTGATATAGAGTGGTGGTGCTGTCTGATATAGAGTGGTGGTGATGTCTGATATAGAGTGGTGGTGCTGTCTGATATAGAGTGGTGGTGCTGTCTGATATAGAGTGGTGCTGTCTGATATAGTGTGGTGGTGCTGTCTGATATAGAGTGGTGCTGTCTGATATAGAGTGGTGCTGTCTGATACAGAGTGGTGGTGCTGTCTGATATAGAGTGGTGGTGCTGAGTGGTGGTGATGTCTGATATAGAGTGGTGGTGCTGTCTGATACAGAGTGGTGGTGCTGTCTGATATAGAGTGGTGGTGGTGTCTGATATAGAGTGGTGGTGCTGTCTGATACAGAGTGGTGGTGCTGTCTGATATAGAGTGGTGGTGATGTCTGATATAGAGTGGTGGTGGTGTCTGATATAGAGTGGTGGTGCTGTCTGATATAGAGTGGTGGTGCTGTCTGATATAGAGTGGTGGTGATGTCTGATATAGAGTGGTGGTGCTGTCTGATATAGAGTGGTGGTGCTGTCTGATATAGAGTGGTGCTGTCTGATATAGTGTGGTGGTGCTGTCTGATATAGAGTGGTGCTGTCTGATACAGAGTGGTGGTGCTGTCTGATATAGAGTGGTGGTGCTGAGTGGTGGTGATGTCTGATATAGAGTGGTGGTGGTGTCTGATATAGAGTGGTGGTGCTGTCTGATACAGAGTGGTGGTGCTGTCTGATATAGAGTGGTGGTGGTGTCTGATATAGAGTGGTGGTGCTGTCTGATACAGAGTGGTGGTGCTGTCTGATATAGAGTGGTGGTGATGTCTGATATAGAGTGGTGGTGGTGTCTGATATAGAGTGGTGGTGCTGTCTGATATAGAGTGGTGGTGCTGTCTGATATAGAGTGGTGGTGATGTCTGATATAGAGTGGTGGTGCTGTCTGATATAGAGTGGTGGTGCTGTCTGATATAGAGTGGTGCTGTCTGATATAGTGTGGTGGTGCTGTCTGATATAGAGTGGTGCTGTCTGATACAGAGTGGTGGTGCTGTCTGATATAGAGTGGTGGTGCTGAGTGGTGGTGATGTCTGATATAGAGTGGTGGTGGTGTCTGATATAGAGTGGTGGTGCTGTCTGATATAGAGTGGTGGTGCTGTCTGATATAGAGTGGTGGTGCTGTCTGATACAGAGTGGTGGTGCTGTCTGATATAGAGTGGTGGTGCTGTCTGATATAGAGTGGTGGTGCTGTCTGATATAGAGTGGTGGTGCTGTCTGATATAGAGTGGGACTATATTCCCTATATAGTGCACTACTTTAGACCAGAGCCCAATTCCCTACATAGTGCACTACTTTAGACCAGAGCCCTATTCCCTACATAGTGCACTACTTTAGACCAGAGCCCTATTCCCTACATAGTGCACTACTTTAAACCAGAGGCCTATTCCTTACATAGTGCACTACTATAGACCAGAGCCCTATTCCCTACATAGTGCACTACTGTTGACCAGAGCCCTATTCCCTACATAGTGCACTACTTTAGACCAGAGCCCTATTCCCTACATAGTGCACTACTTTAAACCAGAGCCCTATTCCTTACATAGTGCACTACTTTAGACCAGAGCCCTATTCCATACATAGTGCACTACTTTAAACCAGAGCCCTATTCCCTATATAGTGCACTACTGTTGACCAGAGCCCTATTCCCTACACAGTGCACTACTTTAGACCAGAGCCCTATTCCATACATAGTGCACAACTTTAAACCAGCGCCCTATTCCTACTGTTGATCAGGGCCCATTAAGTTCTGGTCAAACGTAGTCCACTAGTTCTGGAGTAGGTTGTAATTTGGGCCTGTATGATGACGTACCTCTGTAGAGCAGAGGCACTAAACCCCCCTCTGCCTGAGGACACATACTCTTTTAAAAGAAAGATAACCAGCTAAGACGCAGATGGTGAATTCATCCTGAAGATAATACGGCACCCGCCTTTCATTTCCAAACTCATATTTCCAAACTGGGAAATGATGTTTCCATTCATTCCGATTAGAGAGGAAGGGAGCTTAGCCAAACCAGTTTTATATAGGCCTACGTTCCAAATGGTAAACTATTCCCTATATAGTGCACTGCTTTTGAAAAGAGCCCTTGAGGAGTACACTATGTAGGGAATAGGGTGCCATTTGGGACTCACTTTACTGTACTTATGCAGGACGG
>NW_027039995.1:47500-60000 GCF_034236695.1 Oncorhynchus nerka
TAGAGAATGACAGGGTGATATTGGAGCTGATTCAGTTAGAGAATGACAGGGTGATATTGGAGCTGATTCAGTTAGAAAATGACAGGGTGATATTGGAGCTGATTCAGTTAGAGAATGACAGGGTGATATTGGAGCTGATTTAGTTAGAGAATGACAGGGTGATATTGGAGCTGACTTAGTTAGAGAATGACAGGGTGATATTGGAGCTGATTCAGTTAGAGAATGACAGGGTGATATTGGATCTGATTCAGTTAGAGAATGACAGGGTGATATTGGATCTGATTCAGTTAGAGAATGACAGGGTGATATTGGAGCTGATTCAGTTAGAGAATGACAGGGTGATATTGGAGCTGATTCAACCACAAGGTATAGCCTTCTCGTCACCTTGACAACTGAGTAAATAACCATGTAGATCCAGTCATATAGTCCTCGTTTACGTCCCAGACGTTCACCCTATTCCCTACTGTATATAGGGCACTACTTTTGACCAGAGCCCTATCATAAGTAGTGCACTATGTAGAGAATAGGGTGCCATTTAGGTCGTAATCCTATCATCAGGGCCAGCATCTCAACCCTCCAGTTCAGAGAGGTGACAGAACGACGTCAGTCTCCCGGGCGTTAAGCGAAGTGACCATTTTAAACCACTTGGGGTGCTGTTTGAAGACTCAGCCACTTGAAATAAATATGGCAGAGAAGGATGATGAATAGGAGAAAACATCTGATGTATTAAAGAAGCCCCGGCATAGAATAAAAAGAGATCTGATCAACAGCAGTGGCCTCTGGGATGTGGACGGCCTGGGTCCATTACCCACTCACAATCAGAGGCTGTAGGTGGCCTGGATCCAATACCCACTCACAATCAGAGGCTGTAGGTGTTCTGGGTCCATTACCCACTCACAATCAGAGGCTGTAGATGTTCTGGATCCAATACCCACTCACAATCAGAGGCTGTAGACGGCCTGGATCCAATACCCACTCACAATCAGAGGCTGTAGATGGCCTAGTTCAATACCCACTCACAATCAGAGGCTGTAGATGGCCTAGTTCAATACCCACTCACAATCAGAGGCTGTGGACGGCCTGGTCCAATACCCACTCACAATCAGAGGCTGTAGACGGCCTGGTCCAATACCCACTCACAATCAGAGGCTGTAGATGGCCTGTATCCAATACCCAATCACAATCAGAGGCTGTAGACGGCCTGGGTCCATTACCCACTCACAATCAGAGGCTGTAGATATTCTGGGTCCAATAGTGCCTTATTGGCTCTGGTCAAACTAGTCAACATCCTGCAGACTGCATCAATGCTACCTGACGTCTGATAAAAACCTCCCTGTGGTTTCTGGAAGGAGTTTGATCATTTGAAAAGTTTCAGTTCTCTGAACTATGAGCACTACGGCTCCACTACACACTCAGAGGTTACATCCCAAATCACACCCTATTCCCTATATAGTGCACTACTTTTGTCCAGCTCTGCACAATGCTACAGCACTACGTTCCTGTCTGGCTCCCAACTCAGAACCCACTCAGAAATATGTCTTCCTGGGAGGGCCAGATTACAGAGAATAGGTAAAGGGAGGATGAGAGAACAGGACAAGTTGGGCTGTTGAGTGATAACATCCTGCAGACTGGATCAATGCTACCTGACGCTGAAGAAAACCTCCCTGTGGTCTCTGGAAGGAGTTATATAAGTTGCAGAAGCTGTGAATTGGGTTCTGACGCTGAAGAAAACGTCCCTGTGGTCTCTGGAAGGAGTTTTATAAGATGCAGTAGCTGTGAATTGGGTTCTGAGACAGCATATCTCCAGTAGAATATATCTAAGCTTGTGTCCCAATTTGCACCGTATTCAGTGTACTACTTTTAAAACTTGTTAGAGAAGTGCTCCCGCTGTGGGGATCAAATCAGCGGAAATTTCAAGTGCGCCAAAGTGCGCCACGTATAGTTTTTGATAAAACTCAAACTTTCATTAATACACACATACAACGTACTGAATTAAAGCTACACTCGTTGTGAATCTATCAACCAAGTCAGATTTGTAAAATGCTTTTCGGGGAAAGCATGAGAGGTTTTTATCTGATACCATGCACCCTCAAATACAGCAACGCCACCTAAAAACGACAGATTTTGCGTTATCCGTCGCTACCCAAAACGCTGGAATAAAATATAAAACATTCATTACCGTTGACGAGCTTCTTTCTTGGCACTCCTATATATCCCATAAACATCCCAGTTGGGTCTTTTTCCCGATTAAATCCGTCATTGTATAGCCAAAATGTCATTTTCTGAAGACCGGTCTGATGCAGGAATATTCTGTTTTCCAAGACGCAACGTCACTTTTTAAAATGACAAAAGGTGCCTATATACTTTTACAAAACACTTCAAATTACTTTTCTAACCCAACTTTAGGTATTAATAAACGTTAATTAGCTATACAATTCATCACGGGGCGATTTGTATTCGATAGGAGCGAGTCTGGAAATCAACGGCCATCTTTGTAATTTTAATAACTTCCTGTTGACAAACTGAAACCGGAAAGGCTAAAACGTAATAGAACCAAGGATTAAGTCTGCTCAAAACGCCAGCACTGGCGACATCGTGTGGAAGCTGTAGGCGTTTACATTAGGGCCTGATGTATTTCCGTTCGTCTTTAACAATACATTGACTGGCGTAGTAATATATTTTTTGTGTTTTTGGAGAACAGTTTTTCGAGGGATTTTTACTGCTAAACACGTTGTGTTATAGCCACAGACACGATTTAACCAGTTTTGGAAACTTCTGAGTGTTTTCTATCCACAGATACTATCCATATGCATGTACTATATTCCTGGCATGAATAGCAGGGCGCTGAAATGTTGCGCGATTTTTAACAAAAAGCTAAGAAAATTCGCAACATCCTTATGAGGCGGTCCAAGGTAATGCAGTATATAGAGGATAGGGTGCCATCTGGGAAGCAGACTAAGACCAGAGGTCTTCCATCAGATCAACTCTGATGTACTCTAAAGAAACACACACAATGAAACAGTGCAACTTTCTCCAGTCAAGTTCTGTCCCTTAGCAGGAAGTCAGACTGCGGTGTGAGAGACACTGTTTTACAGTTGTAGTTGTTGGCTTTAGAGTGAGTATTTCTCAGAGACAAAACCCTCCTATAGAAGTTGTGACTTGTGTTTGTTGGAGTTAACACCTGAATATTTTTTAGCAGTCCTCCACTATGAAGAGAACAGGAAGTCATGTGACCAGAGCCCTATAGCCCCTGGTCAGAAGTCCTCCATACATGAAGGGCACTTTTCGGCATTTGCTGTATGATCAATGAGAATCTCCATATTGCAAATGTACAGTCCCTTACTAGGCTTCCGTGAATGCTTTAAAAAAAAATCCAAAATAAATTTTAGAACCTGTTTTGAGGATTCTACTCTAAAGGAGGGGCTCATAAGGGCTCTTTGGGTGAGTGTTCTGGCAGAGTGTCACAGCCTCGGTCTGGCGGTCTGGCGGTCTGGCGCGCTCACGTGAAAGGTAGCTTCATTCCACTTCATTTTGTACAGACAAAGGAATTGTCCGGTTGGAACATTAAAATGAAGTTCTATGTTAAAAACATGCTAAATATTGATTCCATACTTAGGTTGGCATGTTTCTACGGGCTGTAACGGAACTTTTTTGAACTTTTTTTGTCCGATGTTCGGCGCGACCTGTACGCACTTTTGGATTTGTTTACCAAACAACCTAACAAAAGAGGATATTTGGACATAACTGACATTATCGAACAAATCAAACATTTATGGTGGAACTGGGATTCCTGGGAGTGCATTATGATGAAGATCATCAAAGGTAAGTGAATATTTAAAATGCTATTTCTGAGTAATGTTGACTATCCAATATGGCGGGTATCTTTATGGCTGCTTTGTTGCCTAAAGGCTGCACTCAGATTATTGCATGGTTTGCTTTCTCCCGTAAAGTTTTTTTGAAAATCTGACACAGCGGTTGCATTAAGAGGAAGTTTAATCTAAAGTTCCATGTGTAATAGTCATATTTTTTATCAATGTTTATTATGAGTATTTCTGTAAATTGTTGTGGCTCTCTGCATTATCACCGCATGTTTTAGAACTACCGAACGTAACGTGCCAATGTAAACTCAGATTTTTTTTATGTAAATATGAACTTTATCAAACAAAACATACATGTATTGTGTAACATGAAGTCCTATGAGTGTCATCTGATGAAGATCATCAAAGGTTAGTGATGAATTTTTATCTCTATTTCTGCTTTTTGTGACTCCTCTCTTTGGCTGTAAAAAAACGGCTGTGTTTTCTGTGGCTTGGTGGTGACATAATCGTTTGTGGTGCTTTTGCTCTAAATCCTTTTTGAAATCAGACACTGTGGCTGGATTGAAGAGAATTGTATCTTTAAAATGGTGTAAATTTAATTAGGAGATATTTGTTGTTTTGAATTAGGCGCCCTGCACTTTCACTGTCTGTTGCGGGGGGGTTATGCTAGACAGGTTAACATAGTGATATATATCATTTAGGCAGTATAAATGCCATTTGGACATGGTTCACTGACTTTTGGGTTTTGAAACCGACTTCCTATGATCATATATGGCAAATGGACATAACATCCTGATTTGGCACTTTCAATACGTTCATATTGCATTTCGACATTTCTTATGGCATTTGACAATGGTTCACTCCTCCATGTCTCCTCCTCTCCTCCTCTCCTCTCCTCCTCCTCGCCTCCTCCTCTACTCTCCTCTGCCCCTCCTCGCCTCCTCCTCTACTCTCCTCTCCTCCTCCTCGCCTCCTCCTCTACTCTCCTCTCCTCCTCCTCGCCGCCTCCTCCTCTACTCTCCTCTCCTCCTCCTCGCCTCCTCCTCCTCAATGCCTCCTCTCCTCTCCTCCTCTCCTCTCCTCCTCCTCCTCCTCCTCCTCTCAGTAGTAAACGGCTGGTCTATAATGGGGGTTTGGTGCTTTTTTTACGCATTTCTGGGTACATTAGCATCCAGAGTTAATTGGCACCATTTGCTCAATGAGCTTCCTTGAGTAAGTAAATTACTTTGTCACTAATTGTCACTAATTATCAAGCTGAACAGAGGAAGGGGAGGGAGAAGGGGGTGAGAAGGCAAGGAGGGACAGGGATAGCAGAGATAAACACTACTAATCAATGTATAGTATGGTCTGAACTAAGGGTTTACCTCCTCTAAAGTCTCCACCTCCTCAGGTTGACTCTCCCTCTGACTCTCCTCTCCTCCTCCCCTCGCCCTCCTCCTCAGAAAATATACACGGCTAGCAGAGATAAACACTACCGATCAATGTGTAGTAGAATGAAAATATACAGGGCTAGTCAGAAACACTACCAATCAATGTATAGTAGAATGAAAATATACAGGGCTAGTCAGAAACACTACCAATCAATGTGTAGTAGAATGAAAATATAACAGTCAGAAACACTACCAATCAATGTATAGTAGAATGAAAATATACAGGGCTAGTCAGAAACACTACCAATCAATGTGTAGTAGAATGAAAATATACAGGACTAGTCAGAAACACTACCAATCAATGTGTAGTAGAATGAAAATATACAGGGCTAGTCAGAAACACTACCAGTCAATGTATAGCAGAATGAAAATATACAGGGCTAGTCAGAAACACTACCAGTCAATGTATCGTAGAATGAAAATATACAGGGCTAGTCAGAAACACTACCAATCAATGAGGGCCTTAGTCCTGTTCACCGTTATTACATGTGCTGTAAAATAATGCTGTATTCCTGGAACAAGGACAACAGACTGGGTGTATTGTGGAGATGATTGCTGACAGCCTTTCAGTTTCTGATATGCAATACATTCTACTGGGAGATCTAGGTCTTCAAACACTGAAAAAAGATATGAGAAACAACTGTAGAAAGGTAGAACAAAAGGTGGGAAACTTTGAGGAAAATTGGGAAGGCAGCCAGTTGTTTGTCATGATAGGTTAAATACGTAAACATTCTTACGAGTGTAAGCGGGGGGGGGGGGGTGGCTCAGTGTTGGTTCAGTGGTCATGTCCCCTCCCTAGTATCACTCTACAGACAGTATTGGTTCATGTCCCCTCCTAGTATCACTACAGACAGTATTGGTTCATGTCCCCTCCCTAGTATCACTACAGACAGTATTGGTTCATGTCCCGTCCCTAGTATCACTACAGACAGTATTGGTTCTGTGTTCATGTCCCGTCCCTAGTATCACTACAGACAGTATTGGTTCTGTGTTCATGTCCCCTCCCTAGTATCACTACAGACAGTATTGGTTCATGTCCCCTCCCTAGTATCACTACAGACAGTATTGGTTCATGTCCCCTCCCTAACATCACTCTACAGACAGTATTGGTTCATGTCCCCTCCCTAGTATCACTACAGACAGTATTGGTTCATGTCCCCTCCCTAGTATCACTACAGACAGTATTGGTTCATGTCCCCTCCCTAGTATCACTACAGACAGTATTGGTTCAGTGTTCATGTCCCCTCCCTCGTATCACTCTACAGACAGTATTGGTTCATGTCCCCTCCCTAACATCACTCTACAGACAGTATTGGTTCATGTCCCCTCCCTAGTATCACTACAGACAGTATTGGTTCATGTCCCCTCCCTAGTATCACTACAGACAGTATTGGTTCATGCCCCCTCCCTAGTATCACTACAGACAGTATTGGTTCAGTGTTCATGTCCCCTCCCTAGTATCACTACAGACAGTATTGGTTCATGTCCCCTCCCTAATATCACTACAGACAGTATTGGTTCTGTGTTCATGTCCCCTCCCTAACATCACTCTACAGACAGTATTGGTTCATGTCCCCTCCCTAGTATCACTACAGACAGTATTGGTTCATGTCCCCTCCCTAGTATCACTACAGACAGTATTGGTTCATGCCCCCTCCCTAGTATCACTACAGACAGTATTGGTTCATGTCCCCTCCCTAGTATCACTACAGACAGTATTGGTTCATGCCCCCTCCCTAGTATCACTACAGACAGTATTGGTTCATGTCCCCTCCCTAGTATCACTACAGACAGTATTGGTTCATGTCCCCTCCCTAGTATCACTACAGACAGTATTGGTTCATGTCCCCTCCCTAGTATCACTACAGACAGTATTGGTTCATGCCCCCTCCCTAGTATCACTACAGACAGTATTGGTTCTGTGTTCATGTCCCCTCCCTAGTATCACTACAGACAGTATTGGTTCATGCCCCCTCCCTAGTATCACTACAGACAGTATTGGTCCTGTGTTCATGTCCCCTCCCTAACATCACTCTACAGACAGTATTGGTTCATGTCCCCTCTCTAGTATCACTACAGACAGTATTGGTTCATGTCCCCTCCCTAACATCACTCTACAGACAGTATTGGTTCATGTCCCCTCCCTCGTATCACTACAGACAGTATTGGTTCATGTCCCCTCCCTAGTATCACTACAGACAGTATTGGTTCATGTCCCCTCCCTAGTATCACTACAGACAGTATTGGTTCATGTCCCCTCCCTAGTATCACTACAGACAGTATTGGTTCATGTCCCCTCCCTAGTATCACTACAGACAGTATTGGTTCATGTCCCCTCCCTAGTATCACTACAGACAGTATTGGTTCATGTCCCCTCCCTCGTATCACTCTACAGACAGTATTGGTTCATGTCCCCTCCCTAGTATCACTGCAGACAGTATTGGTTCTGTGTTCATGTCCCCTCCCTAACATCACTCTACAGACAGTATTGGTTCATGTCCCCTCCCTCACACCACTCTACAGACAGTATTGGTTCATGTCCCGTCCCTAGTATCACTACAGACAGTACTGGTCCATGTCCCCTCCATAGTATCACTACAGACAGTATTGGTTCATATCCCCTCCCTAGTATCACTACAGACAGTATTGGTTCATGTCCCCTCCCTAGTATCACTACAGACAGTATTGGTTCATGTCCCCTCCCTAGTATCACTACAGACAGTATTGGTTCTGTGTTCATGTCCCCTCCCTAGTATCACTACAGACAGTATTGGTTCATGTCCCCTCCCTAGTATCACTACAGACAGTATTGGTTCATGTCCCCTCCCTAGTATCACTACAGACAGTATTGGTTCATGTCCCCTCGCTAGTATCACTACAGACAGTATTGGTTCATGTCCCCTCCCTAGTATCACTACAGACAGTATTGGTTCATGTCCCCTCCCTAGTATCACTACAGACAGTATTGGTTCATGTCCCCTCCCTAGTATCACTACAGACAGTATTGGTTCATGTCCCCTCCCTCGTATCACTCTACAGACAGTATTGGTTCATGTCCCCTCCCTAGTATCACTGCAGACAGTATTGGTTCTGTGTTCATGTCCCCTCCCTAACATCACTCTACAGACAGTATTGGTTCATGTCCCCTCCCTCACACCACTCTACAGATAGTATTGGTTCATGTCCCGTCCCTAGTATCACTACAGACAGTATTGGTTCATGTCCCCTCCCTAGTATCACTACAGACAGTATTGGTTCTGTGTTCATGTCCCCTCCCTAGTATCACTACAGACAGTATTGGTTCATGTCCCCTCCCTAGTATCACTACAGACAGTATTGGTTCATGTCCCCTCCCTAGTATCACTACAGACAGTATTGGTTCATGTCCCCTCGCTAGTATCACTACAGACAGTATTGGTTCATGTCCCCTCCCTAGTATCACTACAGACAGTATTGGTTCATGTCCCCTCCCTAGTATCACTACAGACAGTATTGGCTGCTGGGGGGGGGGTCCTTCAGACCAGTCCCATAACACTGGTGGGGGAAATAGAACAAAATGGAGAACACCGCCGTGTTGGTGAGAGTCTCCCCTTCTTACAGTGGGGTAAAACGGTCCAGACACCTCAGACAAAAGTTGACACATCGGCGTTACCGACTTCAGACGAGTCAGTCGTGGAGGTCGTACAGCACAACGGAGAACATACGGACTTCAGACGAGTCATCACTCGTGGAGGTCGTACAGCACAACGGAGAAAACCATATTAGTTTGTTGGCCAAACCGTTAGGATGTCTACCGGTCTGACCAACAGAGGTATAAATCGGACTCTTTCCACCGCAGATAGGGAAGGGCGACATAGGAGGATGTGGTGTATAGAGACACAGCAGAAAAGGCATCTCCAGCTTATTAAACTGACAGATATAAATGTTTTTTTTTTTATTATGTTACTTAGATTGACGCACCAGTATGTCAATAGACTCTATACTATAAAAAATATGAAACTAGTTCCATTCCAAATGCCAATATGTGGAGGGCAAAACATGAGAGAGAGATGGAGGCAGAAGGAAAGGGAGATGCAGAGACCAAAGCTTATAAATGGCAGAAGCTTTAACAGTCATTATTATGGCCACACTGGAAATAATAGAATTGGCCGCACGCTTCGTAACTTTCAGAATATGTCAAAGATACATTTTAATCTCCCTCAAAAAAAAAGAAATCATTGATTAAAAGAAGAAGCTTCCTTCTCGTTGTTTTTCGCAGCCAAAATGGAAAATGGATTTGACTCTTTTTCACCATGGCTACTAGATCTGATCGTGGGTCCTGTCCATAATCGTTATCTGGGCCCTCTTCCACCATGGCTCCTAGATCTGATCGTGGGTCCTGTCCATAATCGGTATCTGGGCCCTCTTCCACCATGGCTACTAGATCTGATCGTGGGTCCTGTCCATAATCGTTATCTGGGCCCTCTTCCACCATGGTTACTAGATCTGATCGTGGGTCCTGTCCATAATCGTTATCTGGGCCCTCTTCCACCATGGCTACTAGATCTGATCGTGGGTCCTGTCCATAATCGTTATCTGGGCCCTCTTCCACCATGGCTACTAGATCTGATCGTGGGTCCTGTCCATAATCGTTATCTGGGCCCTGCAACATTTGTCCAAAACATATTGCTGAATATAGAAAAGGGTTTTACCCACCGCCTTTCTTCTGAAGGTGATGCAGCGACGCTGGCAACCGGAGAGACAGACCCCAGTCAAACCCCGGTCTACCAGTTGGCCAGTCAGACCCCAGTCAGCCAGCTGGCCAGTCAGACCCCAGTCAAACCCCAGTCTACCAGCTGGCCAGTCAGACCCCAGTCAGACCCCAGTCAGACCCCGGTCTACCAGTTGGCCAGTCAGACCCCAGTCAGACCTCAATTAAACCCCAGCTAGCCAGCTGGCCAGTCAGACCCCAGCCAGCCAGCTGGACAGTCAGACCCCAGCCAGCCAGCTGGCCAGTCAGACCCCAGTCAAACCCCGGTCTACCAGTTGGCCAGTCAGACCCCAGTCAGACCTCAATTAAACCCCAGCCAGCCAGCTGGCCAGTCAGACCCCAGTCAAACCCCGGTCTACCAGTTGGCCAGTCAGACCCCAGTCAGACCTCAATTAAACCCCAGCTAGCCAGCTGGCCAGTCAGACCCCAGCCAGCCAGCTGGCCAGTCAGACCCCAGTCAAACCCCTGTCTACCAGCTGGCCAGTCAGACCCCAGTCAAACCCCTGTCTACCAGCTGGCCAGTCAGACCCCAGTCAGACCCCAGTCAGTACGCTGGACAGTTTCTTTATTCCATGTGTAACTCTGTGTTGTTTGTGTCGAACTGCTTTGCTTTATTCTTGGCCAGGTCACAGAACTTGTTCTCAACTGGCCTGCCTGGTTAAATAAATGTGAAATCAAATTTCAAAAAATAAAATTTTGGTGGAGGAGGAGTAACAGTCTGGGGCCATTTTTCATGGTTCGGGCCCCTCAGTTCCAGTCAAGGGAAATCTTAACGCTACAGCATACAATGACATTCTAGACAATTCTGTGCTTCCAACTTTGTGGTAACAGTTTGGGGAAGGCCCTTTCCTGTTCCAGCAATGCCAACGTGCACAAATCAAGATCCATACAGAAATGGTTTTGTCGGAATCAGCGTGGAAGAACTTGACTGGCCTACACAGAGCCCTGACCTCAACCCCATCGAACACCTTTGGGGATGAGCCAGGACTAATCACCCAACATCAGTGCCAGACTTCACTAATGCTCTTGTGACTGAATGGAAGTCCCAGCTGCAATGTTCTAACATCTAGTGGAAAGCCTTCCCAGAAGAGTGGAGGCTGTTATAGCAGCAATGTTCCAACATCTAGTGGAAAGGCTTCCCAGTAGAGTGGAGGCTGTTATAGCAGCAATGTTCCTACATCTAGTGGAAAGCCTTCCCAGAAGAGTGGAGGCTGTTATAGCAGCAATGTTCCATCATCTAGTGGAAAGCCTTCCCAGAAGAGTGGAGGCTGTTATAGCAGCAATGTTCCAACATCTAGTGGAAAGCCTTCCCAGAAGAGTGGAGGCTGTTATAGCAGCAATGTTCCAACATCTAGTGGAAAGCCTTCCCAGAAGAGTGGAGGCTGTTATAGCAGCAATGTTCCAACATCTAGTGGAAAGCCTTCCCAGAAGAGTGGAGGCTGTTATAGCAGCAATGTTCCAACATCTAGTGGAAAGCCTTCCCAGAAGAGTGGAGGCTGTTATAGCAGCAATGTTCCAACATCTAGTGGAAAGCCTTCCCAGAAGAGTGGAGGCTGTTATAGCAGCAATGTTCCATCATCTAGTGGAAAGCCTTCCCAGAAGAGTGGAGGCTGTTATAGCAGCAATGTTCCAACATCTAGTGGAAAGCCTTCCCAGAAGAGTGGAGGCTGTTATAGCAGCAATGTTCCAACATCTAGTGGAAAGCCTTCCCAGAAGAGTGGAGGCTGTTATAGCAGCAATGTTCCAACATCTAGTGGAAAGCCTTCCCAGAAGAGTGGAGGCTGTTATAGCAGCAATGTTCCAACATCTAGTGGAAAGCCTTCCCAGAAGAGTGGAGGCTGTTATAGCAGCAATGTTCCATCATCTAGTGGAAAGCCTTCCCAGAAGAGTGGAGGCTGTTATAGCAGCAATGTTCCAACATCTAGTGGAAAGCCTTCCCAGAAGAGTGGAGGCTGTTATAGCAACAATGTTCCAACATCTAGTGGAAAGCCTTCCCAGAAGAGTGGAGACTGTTATAGCAACAAAAGGGGGACCAGCTCCATATTAAAGCCTTCCCAGAAGAGTGGAGACTGTTATAGCAACAATGTTCCTACATCTAGTGGAAAGCCTTCCCAGAAGAGTGGGGGCTGTTATAGCAACAAAAGGGGGACCAGCTCCATATTAAATGCATCTTGGAAAGCCTTCCCCAGAAGAGTTAAAGCCTTCCCAGAAGAGTGGACTGTTATAGCAACAATGTTCCTACATCTAGTGGAAAGCCTTCCCAGAAGAGTGGAGGCTGTTATAGCAACAATGGGGGGACCAACTCCATATTAAAGCCTTCCCAGAAGAGTAGAGACTGTTATAGCAACAAAGCGGGGACCAACTCCATATTAAAGCCTTCCCAGAAGAGTAGAGGCTGTTATAGCTGCAAAGCAGGGACCAACTCCATATTAAAGCCTTCCCAGAAGAGTAGAGGCTGTTATAGCTGCAAAGGGGGGACCAACTCCATATTAAAGCCTTCCC